>NW_015438365.1:551823-633676 GCF_001293395.1 Leptomonas pyrrhocoris
ATATATATATATATATATATATATATATATATATATATATATAAGAGAGAGAGACTCGTTTGTTCACCTAGACGTACATCACGAGAAGCGCGAGAAGTGTGGGAGAGGGGGAGACAGGGATACGAGGAGTAAGATTGAGAGAGTGGAGGGTAGCAGCACCTTATCGTTGTACTTGTCTGTAATTTCTGGCACTTGTGCAAAAGTACAATGCGTTGCATGAACGTGCATCAGTGGATAAGAAGCCTTCTCTTTTCCTTACCTATCATAGTCGTCGCAAAGGAGTCAGCTTGAGAAAAGAAAAAAGACTAGTTCTTTTCGAAAGTATTGCTTCACTTCTGTTCATCAGACTAGGGTAGCTGGTCTCCCATGACAACGGTGTTGGGACGCCCATTGAAGAATTGAAAGCGCGTAAATAAATTAAAGTAAACAGACCTAAACAAAAAATATATTAAAAAAACGGCCTTAATCACTGTCGGCTGCTTCACTACCAAAGCGTAGCAACTGTTTTCGCTGATGTATTTGCGTGATATCATGGGTAACAAATGATTGCAAATAGATGCGCACCATACGCGGTCCGGGTTACAAGAGGCACGCCAACGCACCGACACGACTCACTTTCAACTTGATCGGCTACGACCCAAACGTAGACGCGCTCCACGGAAATGGCAACAACAGGCGCCCCATGAACAGAAACAAAGAAAGAGGGGGACCAGAAAGGACAGAGAAAAAAAACCCAGTCGCGTTCTTCAAAAAAGGAAGAAATATCAAATGGGGAAAAGAATACGGTACACCAAGACTGACCGTGGACATTATTTCGTTCTTTTTTGCGCCATCGCGCAGTTGGAGGGAGGACATAGATATATATGTATAGATAGATAGAGAAAGAAGAGTTCATCAAAAGAAAACAGCAGCTCACTACGCTTCGTAGAAAAGGTCAAACACAAAGCAAAAAAAAGGAAGAAAAGAGAAAAAGACCGCCAACACATGTCTTCGTAGCGACAGCGCAACATAGCACAACGCAGCAACGTCACTTACAGATTATTCTTTGTCATGTCAAAGATACTTTTTTTTTAGGAGAAAGAAAAAAAAGCTTACTGTTTCAACCATTGGCAGTTGCGAAGGGTCACCTCACTGACAGTGAGAAATCTGTTGTTGAATCCAACGAAACAGCTGGCGCTACTTCTGCTCTAATCCGTCCAATAGAGTGATAATGAGGTAATGCCAAAGACGGAGCACATGGCAGAGTAACGCAAACGAGTGGCAATGAAACAAAGCATTGCGTTCTTAGTGCGTAGCACTCTGAGAAAAAAAAAAACCCATATTTGCGACGATGATACAGATATAAGAGGCCTAAATATTTGTCATACGGGGGAAAAACAACGAGCTCGTACTCAAAGGAAAAAAGGAATAAAGAAACAATTTCTGTAGTTCAGCTTTTTTTTGTGAGGCTCTAAGCCAGACAAATAGGGAGCGAAGCCTGAACGATTGCATCTTGAAACACGGCCAAACAGCAAGGAGGGTCTACGCTTCCTTTGACAGAGGACTCTGAAAAATACACACCTACTGCTCGCCCCCGGTGGTTGGCCTGCTAAAAAAGAGCAACCGTGTGTGCACCACTATCAATATTCTTATTTTTTTGGCACGACTTCTCTCCTTATTGATGCCTCGCATGGAGAGGCGAAATAGAGAAAGATATTTAAGGCAAATCACAAACATTCTTAGTTTCCTCTTCTTGGGATCCCTAACACACACACACACACTTCACACATCACATCCCAGCCGGTTTACTTGGTTAATTCCTCTTCATGTACTACCACCTTACCCCATACTACGATATGTACTAGCAAAGGAAACGGAAGAAAGGAAGAAGCGATGAAGGTGGCACGCAGGAGCGGAACGAGCGAAAACTCAAACAAAGTAAACTCGCTGGAGATGATGAAAAGGAGGAGAGGCAGAGAAAGACACTGGGTTGAAAGATACCAACGATCAACAAAAACAAAAACACAAGAGACCTGACACAGATATTATAAAAAGAAAGAAAAAGAGCCTTGTGTGTGTGTGATGGCCCGAGAAATACGGAAACAGAAAAAAAATGGACAGAAGAGAACATGCTACGCTGACAAATCAAAAAAAAGCACAGCTAATATGTTTCATCTTTTTTTGTTTGTTTGGCCTATTGTGCCGATCACTACTACACCCATGCGCTTCTGCGGGAACAACGGGGTGTGTTAAACACTCGCTTTCTCGCCCGTCGCAGCTTCTCCAGTGCAATGAGGGTATCAATTTGCTATCGCTTAAGGAGATATAAACGCGTCGAACTACAGAGAATAATAAACAACAACAATACTGAGGCTCACCAACGTAGAAAAAGAAAAGCTGAACCAGATAGCCAACTCTCTCGGAGAACTCGATGCTTCTAGTTCAAGTTAAAGAAAACAAACATCAGCAAAGAACAACAACGTATCAACAACACACAGAAAACAAAGAGAAGAAACACTCACCTCCTTTAAATACGGGAAAGTGCGGCGTCGCAGCTCACACAACGCGACATAGTAAGAAATAAGGAAAGAGCAAAGAACGCAAAACGAGCAAACAAATTGACAAACAAACAAAAGCACAACCACTGAGGTAAAGGAAAAAGTTGAGACTCTGAAGACAGAGAAGTTGAAGAAAGGGGAATAGAAAACACTGGAGCAAGACGGAAACAGCAAAGAAAAGAAAGCACCGTTATCAGGCGAGGGAGACAAGAGAAAATAAAAGAAAAAAGAAAAAAGGAGAGGGAGAAGTTGACCGGGAAGATGCTCCGATTCAACTTGTGTGCTGGATGCTCCCAGTGGCAACACTTTACACACAGTAAGAACAGCAAAAAAAAAGAGGTTTCCTCAATTGAGAAAGTGCACGTGTCCGCACGGAGCTTACGCAGTGTCTTCTGTTTTGAAGCTCGGACTCTCGGAGGCAAAGGATGGAAGGTGCGTCCTTTCCCCTCCTCCTGCATTCTAAGGACGCAGAGGTCAATCTACAGGGTCCGCAGTGCGTTGCTCCCCTGCGCCAACGCTGTGAAACAAAAGTAAGAAGAAGAGAGCGCTTCTCTGGCAAGCGGCACGTGCACCGGCACACAGCACAACGGATGAAGAAAAGACACGCGCAACTAGTCGCTGTTTGACTGCACAACGTTCTTGTCTTACTGTTGCTCGTTCTTTGTGTGTACTCTGCTTCAGTGTTGCGCACCTTGCGGTTTTAGAAGCGAGCGTACTGCATCCATTCGTTCTCGTTCCCCGTGCTGCACCCCGCGTGGTACGTGGCAGAGAACTCCGTGTATTTGCCCGTGGGCGGCGACGCCGGCACACCGCCTCCGTTGCGGCGCTGGGTCTGGCTCGACGGCTGCGAGCTGCCGCCGTCGTGCGTCTTGGCCGCCTGCATGACGATCGACACGACGCGGCGCAGTCTCTCTAGACCCTCTTCGCTATCCTCGTCGTTGTTGTCCATGAAGAGCGGGCTGCTTGCGAAGGTGCTGTACGCGAGCGGCTGCGTTGGCTTGGGCTGCGTGCTACCGCGGTTAATGACGAGCTCTAGCGCGTTGAAGGCGTCCGCCTTAGTCACAGGCGACGTGTCTGTGTCATCCTCGTGGCTGAAGATGGTGCTAAGGAAGTTGCGCACGTTGGCGGCGGCGAGGGCTTCCTCCTTCTCCTCTTGTTGAGTCGCGGGCTCCGTGATCGACTTCACAAAATCTGTCAGCACCGACGCGACGTCGACGTCACGGTGCAGCGTCGCTTCCGCCTCCGCAGCCACCTCGCTGCTGGCAGGCGCCGGGGCCGGAGTGGCTAGCGGCGTCGCCTCCACCCTCGCCACGGACTGCACGGCGGCCTCCTGCACCGGCGTGAGCAGTGGCGACACCGGGAGGGCGTCTTCGCCGACTGGGACAAGCGGGTGCGCCTTCAGTTCGCCGCGCTGCGTCCTGAAGGTCGTCGTTGTAGTGGTCGCAGCAACAGTAGCAGCAGCAGCCTCAAGACTGCTCGCTGTGCCGCGTAGCGGACTCGTCGTCACGGGCTTCGGAGGCACGGGCATCGCGGAGCTCATCAACGCCGGTTGTGCCGCCGCACTTCCCACCGAGTTGGTCTTGACGGGCGCCGCGGCTGGCGCGACGTTGCGGAAGGCGTCCAGCGTGGGGGCGCTGCTGCGGAAGCACGAGGTGAAGGAGAGGTCGCTCCAGAGCGGTTTCGGGGCGCGGCCCGCCATGCCGTCGATCGCAACAGGCGGGGAGAGAACGCGCTTTCCCGTCGCGGAGGTCTTTGGAGGCAGTGGGACGGCGCTGAGTGCGTTCCAGGTGTCGCTGCCCAGCGCTAGCGGACGCGGCGGCTCGCGGCGGGCGGCCGGCAGGGAGACCTCGGCCACGCCAGACTTAGAGAAGTGCTCGAGCGAGAGCTGCGCGTCGACGGGCATCGCACGCAGCGGGGGCGAGTCGTTGGAGTCCAGCGACTTGGGCGGGGCGGGCAGGTGGGTCGAGGCGGCGCCGTTGCTGCGGCTCACACTCGACCCCCCTACCACCGAGGACGGCGTCGCGGCAGCGGTGTGTGTCGTCGTCGACGTCGTCGTCGGGGCGCGGTAAAACATGCTGAAGAAACCCTTCGCCGCCGGGGCCGGGGCGTCAATGGCGGCCGGGGCGGCGAGTGGCCGAGGGGCCGACGCCACGGGTACTGGAGGTGCCAGCACAGGTCGCACCGCCGCCACCTGCTGACTGGTGGAGAAGGAGGACATCCAATCGGGGTTGCCGACGAGGTGCAGACGTGAGAACATGCCATTGCTTGTGGCTCCCACAGCGTCCACCCCTACGAGGGCCGCCGCAGGTGCGTGGAATGTTAAATCGCCATGCGATGACATGGCTGTTTGTTCTTCGGCTGCTATTTGAGATTTGACGTATTCAGAATGGTTTGTCTTTTTTTTTGGAAGAAAAATGAAGTTATAACCGAGGAGAAATATATGTGTGTGTGTGTTAATTAATTTTGCCTCCAAACGCAATGATGCGTTGCTTTTCTTGTCCTGCTCCGTTGTCGCAACGTCCGCCGAAGAGAAGCGATACTAACGGCGATGCTGAGGCGGCACAAGAGGGAGAAGGAGAAATAAATACGAAAATGCAAACCAAAGAACAGCGTGCCAGAAAGGGTTAAAAAAAAACTATTTGAGGACAACAAAATCAGAGAAAAAAGCTGCTATGGCAAGCAAATAGCGAGAAAACCAACACAGATTGAAGTTGAGGTGCACCACCCGACAGAGGAGCTCAACCGCGATGAATAATAATAATAATAAAATGCTATGCTGCAGCGAAACTGAGCCACAAGTACAAGAGTTCGTACTAGACAAAGGAAAAAAAAAACTGACTGCGGCGTTAGTGCAACAGAGAGGAATCAGCGAAAAGGGGGAGAGAGAGGGAGAGAGCGGCAGATGAAATAGCAGAGATTGGCTAAGGATTCAAAGATGCGGTACATTTGTGGGACGTAAGCTGATCCCTGAGAACAAGCACTTGGCGTTTGTTTGACGCCTGCTCAGCACCAATTATTGAAACAAATTTCAGCGGTTGCACTAAAAGAGAGGACTCTGTCCTATCTTGATTACATATGGGCTTTCAAACAAGCTCCTTTTCGGTGAAGATGGTTGTGTCGATGAAGGCAACATGTAGTGGCCACGAAATCAAGCGTGAAGCAAAATATAAACAGAATCGATGTAGCGGCAACATGAAACATGAAAGGAGGTTAGAAGTCAAAAATCACGCACGTGTGCTCCCGCGCCTTCAGTGAAGCACGCACCGCGTCAAATCGCAAGTGTCTTTTCTTTGTGTTTGTGTGAGGAAGAACACTGCGCATGCACACAAGGATATAAAAGCAGCTCCATGCTCCCAAACGGTGAGAAGAGGGGAAAGGCAGCAGAAAAGGTCAATTCTTCGCCGTTCCACTCACGCCAGAAATCCAGAGTTGGCCCATTCCGCAGCCGCGGCGCTGTTCGTCGGCTTCGCCTCATCCCACGGACCGTTGATTTGCGTCTTGACGCTGCTGTGCATCCGCACAAAGAGCCACGGAATGCCAAAGGTGATCATCAAAACAGTTACCATGAAGATGGTTGCAAGGATCGGGATCGGCGTGAGGCAGCCAACAGCCAGTCCGACGAGACCAAAGGTGATGGCGACGTGTACAGTGAAGGAGTTTTGCTTGATGAGGTGGCGGACAATGGGAGACAGAGAGAAGCACACAATGCCGAAGCAGATCAGCGCGCCACTTGCCAGCGGACTTGAAATGCGCGACGCCATTAGCGTCACACAGCAGATGGCCATGTTCACTGACACATTCGGGTCAAAGCGCTGTGTGTACGCATTCAGGTAGCTGTAGTCTGTGAGCAGCACATGCAGCGACATGGTCAGCACGGACAGCGCCACAATGGTGTCGTCACTGTAGGTGACGGTGAGGGTGCTCAATATGGGGCTGAGCAGGGACAGCATGGTGACCAGGCTCAGAACCTGTCGGCCAAAGACCCAGGAGTGCAGCAGCCACCGCGACGGCTGCGGTGGCGGTGGCGGCCCACGCGTGCTCGGGCTCGCTGGTCGCTCATCCAGATCCCCTTGGGCGTCCTGGTGGCACTGGTAAATGACGTAACAAATCAGAGCAGCCACCAGACACAGCACGTCGATGCCGACGAGGGTGTACTTGCCAATCGAGCCAGTAAAGACGCCCATGAAGGCGTGGCAGAACAGCACCACGACGGAGATCTCCTGCGTGATGGCGAGCGTGTTGATCACCACGTTGGAGTACTGATAGTCCTTGATGTCTTTGTTCTGGCTCAGCTCCTCGAGAAACTGGTGCGGGTCGACGTAGTTGTCCTCGAAGGGCTGCCTCTCGTACAGCACCTTCCGCCATAAAGGCGTGGAGCCGCTGCTGTTCGACTTTGAGGGTACGCGTTGATGGAGATCGTACAGATGACCGCGTGCGGAGTATTCCGGACTCCCTGCGCCGCCGCTCCCACTTCGGTCGTTTTCTAGTTGACTGTCTTCCTCATCAGTTGACCGGTGAGGCGACCCTGAGGCTCTCCTTTGGCGGCTGCGCTCCACCAGCTGCGACGAGTCCAGCGACTCCGTCGACGAAGAATAGCGTTGCATTGCTTCGGAATATATTGAGATGTGCGTGGGCGCTTGTGTTGCAGCTGTGCAGAAAACAAAAAGCGAGTAAGAGTGTCGGCGACGAGGGAAGGCAAGCAGAAGAAGATGGCAATAAAAAACAGGGCCAGAGCAAAATCAGGAAGGAATGCGTTGCGGAGCGAATTCATACGCGTTACGCTGGCACTGGAATACAAAGGAGCACCTTTGTTCGTGTACGAAGACGTTGCATAATGGCAAGGCTTTTTCTCCTCCCTTCGAAGCATGGATGAGAAACGCACCGTTTCAATGCGAGCTTTTATCGGAGTGTCTTTTTTTCAACTCATCAGCACAAGCAGCTGCATGAAAGCAAGAGCAACAGAGGCAGGAGAGGAATAATGAAAACAACAAAAAAGTTGTCCATCGAACGTCTTGAATTCCATTTGCATGAGTACGCGTGTTCGGAAACGCGATGCCTGATGAAACCAAAGCAACCTGACCAGGGAAGAAACGAGATCAACGCACCTACTCACAAAAGAGAAGGGGAAAAACGAACAGAGTGTCTACACCGAAAAGTGCACTATTTAGTGACAGAACGCAGCAAGAGCAGTCGGCCCGTCTCCGTGCCGGCAACGACGACCTGCGGATAGGAAGGGTGAGTCGAGAGACTGGACACCACATGGTCCGCAGGCACGGCCACCGTCTTAACGACCTCCAGGAAAAAAGAGTGTACGTACAAGATGCACGGTGCAGCTACCGCACTGTGCTGCGGTTGAGGCGTCGCCGCGGTTGTCTCGCCCTTGTCGTTGGAGTTGCGTGGGACGCTGCTCGTGGGAGAAGCGTTAGTGCTGTGCACGTGGGGGTGGGGCTGGCAGGCCAGCAGGAAGTACTGGCTCGACGTGACAGACCACGCCGTCACCCGGCCAGGCGGCGTAAAGGTGCGCAGCGGAGCGCCGTTAATGCTGTACTGATAGACACACACATCTTGTTTGGATAAGAAGATCACGTTCGGCACGTAGCAGTTGGTCTGCACCAACACACGGTGTATGGGTGCGTTGTGCGGGTGCCGAATGATTCGATCGAGACGGCCGGTGCTCAGCGAGTGCAGCATCAACACGCCGTCCAGCGACGCCGTCGCCACGACGTCGAGCGTGCTGCTTACGTCGACGGCAGATGGCATGTCCTCGTGGCCGTAGATGGTGAAGAGCAGCTCCACCTCCAGCTGCTGGCGAACGGGCTGGAGCTGGCAGGACCAGACGGCGAAGGTGGTGTCCTCCGCACCCGTCACGAGGTAGCGACTGTCGCCCGTGCGCACCACAAGCGTCACGCGGCCGTGGTGCGCGCGCAGGCGCACGTCGCCGGCTGCGCCGGAGAGGGAGCGGATCACCACGGAGTTGTCAAAGAGTCCGCCCAGCACCAAGAAGACTTCGTTTTCGTAGCACAGCAGCGCGACACTGGAGGCGGTGGAGGAGCCGTCGGCGTACGGGGAGTTGTTCGGGATCACGCCGGCCGGTATCGGCGCGATACGGCGCTCGTACTCTTCGCTTACGTCGAAGCTTCCGGTGTCGGTGCCGCCGAGGGGAGCGCGGCCGACGCTCAACAGCGCAGCTGCGCCCGGTGCGGAGAACGGCCCAGTGTTTGCCCCACGAACGACGCCGTGCGAAGTCGGCACCGCCCGCTCCGGCGACGGCGAAATCGCACTATGCATCTCGGGCGACCCGCTGCCCCGCGCGTTTCCTGGCGTGGCGGTCGGTCCTGCTGCGGTTGCGGTGCCGCCGAGCGCGCTTGCGGTCGACGACGGGGCGAGCGGCACGGCCGACGAACGAATGAGGTTGAGGTGCATCCGAAGCGACGCCGCCCCACCGTTGCCGGTGACGACGAGCACCTTGTCCGTGGCCAGCACAACCACCTGCGCCACCCGCAGGCAGCCCCAACGCAGCGGCAGGACTTTCACGTGTGTGGGCAGCAGCAGCGGGTCGGCCCACTCCAGCGCGGGACGCGGCAGGTGCGGCTGACGAAAGAGCTGAATCGGTGTCTGGCCAATGTTGTCGAGGGAGTCGATGAGCAGTTGGTGGTCGACGCTGCCCGCGTCGCGGTTTCCATCGAGCTCCTCGTAGGAGTGCCAGTTGAAGACGTTCAGCGCGTCGATGGCCTCCTTGCCGCGCTGCTTGTAGCCGAAAATGAGATTGATCCACTCGTGCAGATGGGCAGACACATACGGACTCTCGAGGGCTTCGCGCATGTGGTAGATGAACGTGTAAGGGTCGTTGTGGGCCCAAGGTGGAAGCTGTAGATCGTCCATCGATGTTCGGTTCTGCCGGCGTCCAAAATCGACCCTGTTGGCGTTGACGCAGAGCTCGGGGAGGTAGAACAGCTCGGGAATCAACTCCCGCACGTCTTGCGTGCTCGTGGTCACCGCCTTGAAACTTGACTGCACGGAGTGGAACATGCGGTCCGCATGGTCGAAGTGGCCGCCCTGCAAAAGGATGGAGAGCGTCGTGTAGGGCGGCAGGCGAATGAGAAAGTACAGCGTGACGGCGGGGGAGCTGTAGTGAGAAAAGTAATGAGACGGCACATCGCCGAGGTCCTTCATCTCCGTGTAGCGCTCGCGCACCATCGCCCGCCGGTCCTCGCTGCCGCACGCACCCATCGGCAGCGACAGGTCACGGAACGTCGCCGGGTTTGCCATGTCTAACTCGTTGCTCGTGTAGTCCGACAAGATCCAGGGGAAGACGGGGTACTGCGTTATATCGTTCAACGTGCGACCAGCCAGCACGTTCAGCACGAGGAGGTAGTCGAAGTTGGAGAGCAGGCGGTTGCGCCACAGCGCCATCGCGCGCAGCCGCATCGGTTCACGACGCGGGTTCTCCTGCAGCACGTAGGCCGTGCCTCGACTGCCCCCGCCAGCGGCGTGGTGGATCAGCGACGGCAGTGTCGTCACTACCGCGCCGGTCGTGTTGTGCAGCAACGACGACGTCGTGAAGGGGTACCGCGGAGCACCGCCGGTGCGCAGGGCCTGCAACGCCGCGTTCATCGTGGCCGTGTCGGCGAAGTTGATAAAGTAGCTACGCCGGTCGCGGGTCCACACCTCCAGTGCGGTGCGTCGCATCCGGAAGCGCCGACCTGGCGCGATTTGGGTTACGTTGCTCAAGTGAAAACTGAAGGTGCGCGGCCGTAGAAGGTAGGGACTGGCGCCCTCGCTGACCACCTGGTTGTACGCGTGATTCTCGTCATCGATGACCACGAAAACCTCAGAGCCGCGAACGGTGAAGCTGGCGCTCCAGCAGTGCATCATGTAGGGCACCTCGCAGGCCACCGAAAGCACAGACTGGACGGACAAGTTGTGCGGCGCAGTGGCGGAGGACGGGCTCCGGCGCAGCTGATCCAGCCCTGTGGTGTCGCGGTTGGGGAAGTCGTTCAGCGAGGCCGCCGTCAAGGACCGCATCTCCTCCTCTGCACTCAGCCGCAGCAAATCCTCCTCCGCCGCGGCATCTTCGTCCTCGGGCACCTGCAGCAGCACCGCCTCACCGCCCCGCCGCCGCAACCGCGACACGTGACTCATACTGCCGTTGTCGCTGAAGCTGGTGTCAGTCTTCATCGCCACGTCGCCGACGAGTAGGACGCCGTCTGTACCAAGACTCACCGGGTGGCTCGTGGACACGTTTTCGCTCGCTGGCGACGGCGGTGACGAGTAGGACGCCATCGACACCCCACTGTAGTTGGTGCCTTCCCGGTCAAAGACCAGCTTCCGGTGCACCAAGGGCTGCTGCTCCTGCGAGGACAGCTTCACATACTTTGTCGTGGCTGCGGAACTCTGTTGCTGCTGCTGCTGAGGGCCGGCTGCTTCCAAGTTCCACACCGTGCCTCGCAGGGCTGTGGTGAAGTGGGCCCACATGGCCGCCCGCGCCGCCGCCGTCACCTTCCGGGCGGCCGAGGGGAGAAAGAAGCTGGTGAACGAGGTGTCGGCGGAGTCGTCCGCTGCGGACAAGCCACCGTTTCCGCCGTCCTTGGTGCGCTCTCCGTCTCCGTTGTCCTTCCGCGCACACCTCGACGACTCCATGACGGCCTCCATACTGTCGTGCACAAGACGTTTGGAGAGGCTGTTCTCGCAGAAAAGGTCCTGCAAGCGACGCAGCATCCAACGCTGCTCCGGAATCACATCGTTCGCAAGGGCCTTGTCTGTCAACTGCTCCCGCTCCACCGCGATCAGGCAGCGCTCCAGAAAGGCGTTGTAGTCGGCCCGTGAGGCCACCTCGACAAACGCCTCCACCGTGCGGCACGGATTGGCTTGGTGGTCGCACAGCCACTGCAGCGTCGGCACGCCGGTCGTGTAGACCTCGCCGGTCATGTTGCGAAGCGACGACGGACCCTTTCCTCCCCCTCCGGCCGCTCCACCCAACTCACTGCGGTGGCGGGGGGAAGAGATCTGCGAGGCAGCCTGGCTCGCCGCTTCCGACGCGCTCGCTGCGACAAACACCGGCAGCTGCTCGAAGGAGTGGCGGAAAATCTCCACGACGGACTTCATACGGTCCACGAGAGCGGCGTTCGCGTTGGGGTAAGTGGCGCTGCCGCCGCACTCCCCGGCACGCAGACGACGCAGAAGCAGCTCATGAATGTTGTACAGAATCGTCATGCTCACCGCAATCGGCGAGTGCTCATGCGCCTCATCCGCGTTTACGGACCGTTTCAGAAGCAGGAACCCGCCGCCTCGCTGCCCCCGATCGACGTGCTGAATAAAGCCGTCTACGAGGTTGATGATGCTGTCCAGCGCGGTGGCAGAGCGCAGCGTCATGCGGCATATCATCTGGAAGAGACGGCCAAACAGCCGCAGCATGCCACCCTTCACCACGGCTGGACCAACCTGGCCGAGGTTGGCATTGCCCATCACGCCGCTGTTGCCCGAGGCGGCACTCATCACGGCGGCCAGCAGCGCGTCCCCAGGGCCGCCCGTGCTGGTCACGGCGCCCACCACCGAACCGCCGCCGACGACGTTGATGCTCGTCGCGTTGCCGTTGCTGCCAAGGTGGAGTAGCGCACTGTGACTGCAGAGCAACTCCGCACATTTCATCGCCAGCGGGAGATGCAGCCAGCGTCCGTCGGGATGGAAGAGAATGGCCCGTCGCACGTTCCCTTGCGGGTCGTCGTCGTCGCCGGCGCAGTAGACGTCGCCATCTGCACGTGTCGCCTTTGCTGTAGGTGCGTCTAGAACACCGCCGTGGCCCTCCGCTGGGCCCATCGCCTCCGCTGGGAGTAGCGTGAGTTCCTCCCACTCCGTGTAGCTGCTTCCCAAGGACAGCGTCAACAGAAATGACGAAGACGATGACTGCGTTGTCACGGCACCTGATGATGCAGTCGCGCTGGGGGAGGGCGTCGGTGTGGCGGCGGGCGTCTCGCGTTTGAGGAACGTCGCGGCGTAGAAGAGGACCACCTCCACCACGCGAAAGAAGTAACACATGTTCAAGAGGGCGATGGGGGTGCCAAGTCCGATGAAAGACGCCGCAGTGGCCGTCGCGGTCGGTGGATTGACGCGGCCATCGCCGCCTACGACACGCGCAGAGAGCGCAGTGGACGCCTCGCCTGCTTCCTCCAGACCGCCGACGCTGCTGCCGCTGGGAACAGTACTCAACTTCCTGCGATCGTTCTGCTGAGCCAGCAGGCGGCTACGGTAGCGATCGGCGATGTTGCAGAAAACTTGATTCAGTAACCGGTGCAGTCGCTGTTCCCGCAAATACGCGGCTACCAAGGCAACCTCGGTGGCGCCGTACGACTCATGCAGCAATGCTTGGAAGAGTGTGTGCGACAGGATCATGGACGTCGTCGTGAACAGTAGACCGGAACTCCGCAGCGGCGCAGGAACGTCATTGCAGATCTCCGGTGCGTAACTTGCGGTCGAAGCACCCGCTTTATCTGGAGACAAGGCCGCAGGTGACGTCACCGTTGCTGCAGCTGCCGCTGCCGCCGTAGGAGAGGTACCGCAGGACGACACAAACAAGCTGGCAAGCGACACGTACCACCCTCGCACGGTAATCACCCGCCGCCACGCCTGTGCATCGCTCTTCAGCAGCACGGCCAGGTCTGTCAAGACGAATGCCTTCAACTTCGCGTCTGGGCTTCGCTTTAACAGCATAAGCAGCGGCAAGAGCACCGCGGCGAGCTTGAGCGTCTGCGACTCATCCAGCGGCGCGTACGACGTCGGCAGCTCCGCTACGTCGAACTGACCCACCAAACCGCAACGCAACGCCAAATACACCGACAAGTTGACAGGAAAGGGCCGCAGTACATCGCTCAACCACGCCAGCGACACCTCCTCCGCGACGTGCACCACGGTTTCCCGGCTGGCCAGCAGCACCGGATTCATCAGCTCCTGCGTGCGCTTCGAGCGAAACACCATGCATAAAAACTGCAAAAGAGCCTCCATCCGCACCGCCTCGCTGGGGGCGTCTTTGATGTACGGAAGAAGCGTGACGGCGTAGTTCCTCCGTCCGAGCAGCTGTACAAAGAACGGCGAGGTAGACGAGGCAACGAGGTGGCGCACGCGACGTAAGATGCGCAGCTGAACCGATTCGCTCGAGCAAGACCAGCGGAGGTTTTCGACGAGGTACTGCAGCGACTGCGCCTCACTGATTGTGACGGGCGGCGCTGTGAGCGCCTCAAAGTACGACATCCACTGATCTTCGAGATCACGCAGCGTGCACGACGCCTCGGTTGTCGGCAACGATGACGGCTGTGCTACCGTTGTTGCGTTTGGCTTTGCCGCCCCGACGCTGTCCTCCTCGGACGTCATGCGCAGCACCTCCGCCGCGACAAACATGGACGTGCCCAGCGACCGTAAACACGACAGGGCATCGGGGTGTGCCTGCAGAAAGAAACGCTGCACACGCACCCACGCCAGCTGCACCGCACGCGGAGCGGAATGCATCACCTCGGAGGAGAGAAACAAATTCGTCAAGGCGTCCTCAAATAACCGCGGAAACGGGGCCAGCACCTCCAGCAGCTGTATTAAAGCCGGCGGGACAACCACCTGCAAAGAGGAGCCGAGCAGTTGCAAAATCTGCCCGAGAAAGACAAAGAGGCCAGAGTCGCCCATTTCGTTGCGGATCGCCTCACTTGACGCCAATGCCGGGATCAGCTCCAGCGCCCACAGTATCGCCGCGTTGGCGGCGTCCACCGTGCTCGGGTCGTAGGCATCGCCGGTGTGCACCGACGGCACCATCGCCCACGACGGCAGCGCGAGGGGCTCGCGGCTGTTCTGCGCGACGGCAACAAGCCCGCGGAAGGAGATGGGCAACGTCGGATTCACCAACAGCGTGCAGAGAGGCATCACCACACTGGGCAGCGCACCGAGCAGCCCCATCGAGTCCATCACTCGCTGCGTGCTGCAGACGAGTGTGCCTTCATAGGTGAAGAGGCGGCTGTCACGCCCCGCCCGACCACGCAGGACGGCGGCGAGGTTGTACAGGTGTCCGCGGTCGCTCAGACGCGTGTCGACGCGCAGCGTAGCCCGGTCCACGAGCCACTGCTCCGTCCGTGCCTCTGCGCCAGCACCACCCCCGCCAAGTGCCCCTGCACCGGGCCACCGGCTGCCAGTCGCCGTAGTTGCCGTGGGACGCAGCGGTGGGGTAGACGTAGCCGCCGACGTCGCCATCCACGTCCCACCCCCCGCCCCCCGCGCGACGCCCTGCAGTATTTCCCGCTCCCGCTCCTGCAGCACAAAAGGGAAAAAGTACACGGTGGACACCTGCCCGTAGAAGGCGTGCGCCACGCAGAGTCGATCCACCTCGTGTCCCAAGCAGCCAACGTAGAGGTGTCCCCGGGACATGAGCGGGTAGGCGACCTGCGGCACCGTGACGGCGCTCTTGTCGTTCACGGCGATGTGCATCTGGCCACCGGCCGCCGTAGACAAGAAGGCAGCAGGACGATGAGAGAAAACTACTTGCGACCAGGCACGCGACGGCAGCACCGTCGTGACATCAACGCGCACTTCCTGCTGCTGCAGGTTGCGGTACTGCACAAAGAGCCGACGCGTGTACGTTTCCACCATGAGCGCGAGCACGGTAATGCGGTCCGCCGTGCGCAGTGAAAAGATGCAGGCGCAGCCGTCGGTGCTACTGTGTGTGGCCTCGCTGACCGGTGGCACTAAGGTGTCGAGACCGGGGGCGACGGGGATGCCCGTCGTGTCTCCCGCCTCCCCCTCCGCCACCGTGCCGAGTTCGCCTTCCCAGCGCAGGAACAGGGAGACCGAGTAGCCCTCCAGCGGGAACTCTGGCAAGGCAGCGCGAAAGCCTGCGGGACCGCAGCCACGATGGAGAGTCATAAAGTGCTGCGGGGGGCGATGGAGCCCCTCACGTAGCGGCGCGTGCGGCACTGGCTGGACAGCCGCGCTCAGCAGTTGCACGACCAAGGGCACCAGCGCCTTCCGCTCACGCAACTCCTTCGAGTGAATGACAAGCATCAGAACTTGCTTCAGTTGTCGAACGTCGATGTGGCACCGTGCCAACATGACGAGCAAGTGTACCAGCATTGCATCTAACCGGGACGAGGATGTGGTGGCAGCCGCGGCGTACGTGGCGGAGACGGAGGGGGAAGTAGAGTGATCCGACCGTGCGCGGCTCGGATTTGGGGGCAACAGGGCCACGACAGGCAGCAGCTGGCCTAGCACCTCGTGCAGACTCGTGCTGGCAGCGAGGTAGAGACTCGTCTGGCACGACGCCACCGTGGAGGTCAAGGTGCGCAAAATTTGGCGGAGAGCGCACTGCTGGGCAGCCGTCAGCGACGTGCGTGGGAAGCGCTTCAGCAAGGCCGCCAGCAATGACGGGTTCTGTAGAGACCAGACACAGCGATGCATACGATGTGTCGTTTGTTGCTGATGCTGTTGCTGCGGACGAAGAATGTTGTCAACTGCGCTGGGACTTTTGACGTCCACAAACGCATCCACGGCTTCGATGGACTCGTAGACCAAGTAAGAACAGAGACGGACCAACTCGCACTCATCTGATGTCGCGTCGTCGCTCCTGGTCGAGCCGTTGCTGCGTCTTGACGAGCTGCACGCCGCGCGGTGCGCCGTCGCCGTCCACGCGTTCGCAACGCAGTCCACGAGCGCTTCCTCGTCCATGGTATTGCGGTACAGCACCTCGCGCAGCGTCGGGTTCGCCCTGGTGAGTCCCATCAGCACCTTTACGATTAAAACGACACTCTCGCGGGAGGCACGGCTGGTGGTGAACGGCACAGCAGTCGTCGTGGTCGGAGGCGACGAGCCAGCTTTGGCCGGGAGCAGCGGCTCGTCCGCGGAGAACAACATGCACACGGCGCCGGTTGCGTCCGCTGGCGGGAGGGAAAATGAGGTGGGCAACGATGAGCTCGTCGGCGACGACGTGTTCGACCGCCACAGCTGGGCGAGACGGTGCAGCAGCAGGGCGTAGAGGTGCATGGTGCCCTCTCTGCTCGCCTCGAAGATGCCTCTCTGCAGTGTGCGCAGCGGCAGCAGCTCCTCTGCGCTGCCGAGACTGTGCCCGTTGTCGTTGCCGAGTATGTGAAACGCATCCGCCAAAGACGAGAGAACGCATTGCAGCACACTGTCGCGCTCCTCATCGCTGGCGGTGGACGCGGAAGGAAACGCACACTCCGCCATCACCCCACCGTACGCTTCGGCACTGGCGTTGCTCACCGGCAAAGGGCCGTTCACGCACTCGTTCAGCACTGACCACAAGGACTCGCACAGTTTCCGGCAGTGTCGCGGTACGGTGTGCGCCACCACCGCAGCTAGTGTGCCCGCGTCCGAGGCGGCGGTGGCGGTGCTGCTGCTCACACTTACGTCGTTGGCGGTCCCAAACGTCATGGTGGATGCCTCGCGAGGATCGATCAAGGGCACATCCGCAGTGGAATAAGAGGTGGCGAGGGGCTGGCACAGCAGCGACGTCAAGAGCTCTTGCCCACCGCGGCGCAGCAGCGGATTCCACAGAGCACCCAGCAGCAGCGGCTTCGCACACATGGCCGCCATGTGCACACGCGCCTTTGGGTCGGCGACGAGGCACTGTAAAACACACATCGTCCACCGGAACGAAACGTCTTGGGCGAGCGGTGTGGAGGCGGCGGCGGCGGAAGTGATGGAAGCCTGCAGGAGGTACTCGATGCTACCACAGCGCACGAGCTCCTCGCTCACGACAGGCGCAGCCACCGATGTCAACGGCGTGTCCACTGCGTCCTCCTGTGAAACGTGACCGCCGATTGGGTCACGGTTGGGCTTGTTTGGTTCCGATGGTGAGCCCAGCGCAGCGGTCAACAGCGCCAGAAGGCAGTTGCGCCACGGCGCACCGTAGCGGGGCTTCGTCGTTGCCACTGCCGTGCGTTGGACCGCATGAGCCGCACCAGCAGCAGCGCCGCTCGGTCCGCCCACGGGTGGCGGTGGTGGCGAAGACGAAAACGCGGAAGAGGATGGGCGCAACACCATCATCAGAGCCTCCACCGCTTCGTACGCCAGCAGCTCCTCGCCGGGCGTCAGGCGCCCAGCCGCGCCACCCTGCGCCACCGCTACTGGGGACGTCGGATACAAAGCGGACGGGGTGATGTTGCTCGAGGGGTCGCACATCTCTGGAGATGAAAGCGCTGCGCTTGTTTCCGCCGCGGTGGACGGATGCAGCTGCAAGCAATGCGCAACTAAGAGAAGGGTCGCAAAGGAACGCTGCCACGTCGGAGACTCCTCGTGCGCCAACGGTGCTTGTGGTTCCGTCTTGTCAACGCCATCTTTCGCCGCCTCTCGGTGTGCGTTTCGTCGCGGCAGGTTGACCATGAAGGCAGAGGTGTAGTGATCATCGTGCAAAAGAATTCGAAAGAGGCCATGGTGAACGAGAAACAAAAGAAAGGGGTCGTCGCCCTGCCCCGCAAGGTCGACGGCGGCCGGATACGCAGGAGAGGTAAAGGGGCGTGACGGCGCGAGCGGTGGCGTCAGCAGCGGCGGCGGGGAAACGACGGAAGGCGTAGGGACCGGATTGGTTAAAATGGAATGCTTCCACGTTCCTGCCACCGTGGCGGAGGAGAGCGCGTTAGCAAGCGGAGGGAGCAACAACGCCTGCGGCTGCGAATCATGGTGATACTTGCGAGACATGCGCAGGCACCACAGGGCGTGCTTCAGCAAAAGGTTGTACAGGCACGACGTGGAGGGGAACGGTGACGCCTTGGCCGCCTCGGCGATCTGCTGCTTCTTCTCCTTCACCACTTCTTCCTCTTCCTTTCTCGTGCAGCTCCAAGACCGCGTTGCACCTCCGGCAAAAACCACGGAGTCCATGTTGGTGTCTGATACGACGTCAGGAATGGCGTCCACCGCGTCGTAGGCCGTCAAAAACGTCTTCACCAGCGTCTGCTCCAGCTGATCCAACGTGTCCAGCGATCGCACTTCCAACCGCAGACCCTGGTTCAAGGACAGGCTGTTGTTGTTGAGAAGCGCCCCGCGCGAGGTGAGGGTGTGCATCAGGTCCACGCGCAGACGACGACTCGCCGCCAGAAGGCCCAAATAGGCGTGCAGAAACTCGTCGACAATTGGGTCGTCCGACAGCGCCGCCAGGTGGAGGTCAACAGGCTGCAGCAGTGCGGCACTCAACAACGTGTCTAAATGCGCGAGATCATTGTATCGGCACGGCACGGCTCCTTTTTTGGATAGTACATCTACGGCCTGGATCCAGCTCGACCACGCCTGTACGGCTTCCTCATTCTGCTCCTCTCCACCCGGCGCGTCTGCGGAGGAGGTCATCGACGGCTCGGCAAAACGCTTCCCCGCCGCCTGCAGCGCCGTTACGAGAGCATCGAAAAAGAACGAGTGATCCATGGTGTCCAGCACCGTCTGCGAGCTTTGCTGAAAGAGCGTCGTCAGCAGCAGAATGCCGCACCCAAGCTGGCCGAGAAGTCGAACGTGGCACGGGTACTGAACCCTTGGCAAGTCGCGCGCACCGCGACGCCGTGCGACTCGGTTTGCACTGCTCTTCGATTGCGGTGTTGCTGCCGAGACGAGAAGGGCTGCCGCTGGGTCTACAGGTTGTGCCGCGTCTGCGCTGTACAACTCGCTTCCCGCGGCGTCGCCCGCCACCGTGCCGGCGTCCTGAACGTTCTCCTCCGCAATGAAGCGGGCGAGGAGTATGCTGAGAGCCCCCAACAGCGGACTCACCGCGGCGCGCACCTGCTCTGCCGTGGGCGATGCTCCCGCAGACGAGGTGCCGGTGCACGAAACAAATGCGTAATTCAACAGTCGGCACGCTTGCACCACCACAAACCCGAGGTCGTCATCCACCTCAATAGTGGAGAACGGCTTGAAGAGTCCCACGTAGTCGAAGGAGCTGTACACTACGTTTGACACAACACCTTTCGACGCAGTCAGCAGCAGCGAGAGCAGCAACTCCCGCACTTTTGTAGACGCCATGAGAGCGCGGGGGAAGGAGGATTTGGGGCTGGCGGCCGCACGTGACGGCCGTGCGCCGTCTCCTGCCGAGGCAGACAGCCGCCACGTCTCGGGTGCAGTCGACGCAGCGCCGGTAGGAAGAACGTACGTCTGGCACAGCAACGCCGCATTGTTCAGCCCTGTGCAGCGATGCACCTCGTCCAGCGTAGAACACGACGAACGTGTCTCAGTGTCATTCGCACCGGTTGTGGGGCCACCGTCGTCGTCGCTCTTCTCTATCCGCGACGCGAGGCTACTTTCCGAACCTAGCGCAGTCGCAGAGGTCGAGAGGAAAACGGTCACCACGTTGAGGTGTGCCACAGGGGCACCGTGCACCATGTGCAGCCAGTACAACAGCAGCGAAAGGAGACGCCACACCTGCACCTGCACTGCTTCCGTCGCCGCGCTGCTGTCTTGCGTGAAGAAAGGTGACGTCGTGCCGTTTTGCACCACGGTGGAGGCATCGGCGTCGGGCTGCTCGGACGTCGCAGCAGCAGCAGCAGCTGCAGTGGCGTCTTTGGGTGCGTAGGAAGCGGAAGAGGTGCAGGGATGACTTAGAAAGTGCAGACATCGCAGCGACTCCTCGATACACTGCGTGGCAGGGACCTGCAAATCCTCCAAGTGCGCTCGCACATCCTCCGTGTGCACCTCCGTGAGGGCGACAAACGACGCCAACACACAACTAAAGGTCCGCAGCGTGTTGAGCGTTGGCGCAGAAAGCATATTACTGGAAGTGTCTGCGGTAAGTGCTAGCAGGCACACCTGCCAGCGCCGAAGCAGCAGTGACACAAAAAGAAAGGGCAGGCGGCCCTGGGCAACTGAATCAGCGATGGACTCCTTCTGCGCGTCAAAAGCCGCCTTGTCGTCGTGGATGCCTACCTTCGCTGAAGATGCCTCTGGGTGACCGACAAGCTCCAAAACTCGCGCCGTCACAACGGTTGTGCCACGCGACAACAGAGGCGTCAGCGCCGCGTACAATCCTCTCTCCAGTGTTGAGTTCGCCGCTGCCTCCGTTGCGTCGCGGTTCGACGACGTAAGTTGGTTGCCGCCAGGCGAAGAACCCTCGTCCTGGACTGCGTCTGCCGCTTGGTCGGCGTATTTGTTCTCGAACGCGGAGGGGGCATCTCCGGTGTACGCTAGAATGTCGTGCGCTCGAGGCAGTCGCGCTGCAAGCACCTTCCCTAGAGCGGCACTCTTCACAAACTCCGAGTACGCCCGGCGGCGCTCGGCCAGAAGACGCTGACGTTGCTCTTCCTCTTTTCGTTGCGCAGCGGGAGACACCTCCGCGGCGGCGGCTGCAACGCTGCTGCTGGAGGTGGTACGGTCATCACTCGCACGGTGCCCTGTGAAGACATTCACCCAGAAATCAAACATGCTGCTTGTGAGGGCAGCAACAGTCAACGCTACTCTTTTGTCCGTGTGTTTGATGGCGGGTTGAAAGCGCCTCGTCGAAGCAAATCGCTATTTACGTTAGAGCACGAAAAAAAAGAGAAAAACTACTTCTTCAATCAGCAAACTAAATCAGCCAGAAGAAAAAGAAAAGTCACTGCAGCGCAGTCAAGCACGCAAGAGAAGAAAAAGGTATGTGTGTATGTGAATGTGGGTGTGGGTGTACTCATGTGTTTAAGGGAAAGCAGAAAAAGGAAAAACAAAACAGCAAATCAACGACGTCTTCTTTATTCCGCAATTTCAAAAAGGGGAGGGAAAAAGCCAAAGAGAACGTACAGCGCAACAGAAGTAAGTTGTTGTTGTTGTCTTTAAAGTGGTTTAAAAAAAGAAAAGAGAAAAAAAAACTTGCGCTCGTGCTCTTCAAAAAACCTCCACCAGGCGCTTCTGCGAACCCGAAACGGTAGCAAAACCACAGCAGAAGGAAGGAAGTTAAATTCGAGGCAGCAGAGGGGGAAAAAAAAAAGACGAAGCAGACTTGAGAACGAAAACGCAATTCAGAAGGCCACTTGCACCCCGCGCTGCTTCATTCTTGATTGGTTTTTCGCTTTCTTTGGTTTCCTTTCCTCTGAAGACGGCAAACCCAGCTTTTCCACAGCACACGTGTAAGCAGAGAACTCATGCAAAAACAGAGAAAACGAAAAGATCTTCTTTTTCAAAAAAATATGTGGCAGTCTATGTGTTCGTGTCTTTTCCTAACCTCACACAACAAATATATATTTGTACAGTGCTGCCAAACAGATACATACAAACAGCGAAGCTGTGAAAGAAGACAAAGAAACAGAACAATTAAAGAGTGCTACCTCCACTGTGCAATACAGTTTGGTGAGAAGAAACGCCCACTGTAAACAGTTTTTTTGTTTGTTTGTTTGTTTCACGGTCGTAAGTGCTGAGGTGTGGGCTCTCGTTACGTTGCAATGTGTTGGCAGCTAATGAAACCGCACAAACATACACACAAACACACACGCTTTGGTGTAGAGAACAAAAGAGAGAAAACGAGTACACGGCTGCGACACTTGACAATTGCAGAGTCGTCTTTCTATTATATATTTGATTTGGGGAACACGTCGCCCTTCAGACCCAAGAGCTGTGCGTTGGGACGGTATGTGCAAAACATGGTTTGAGAGAAATCACGTGTTATACGAGAGAGAGAGAGAGAGATAGTGAGACAGAGAGCAGCGAGGCACACAAAGATCAAAGAATGCAAAAGTCTACTCCACAACGCCGAGTTCTGACGCGCCTTTTCATTTCACAGAGCGAACAGAAACGCAAGGGTAAACCTGCGTGCTTTGGTTGCGAACTACATGCGCTTAACAGTACAGGCTTTTCTAAGGGATGTGGTCTCTTTGCGCATAAAAGGGATTTAAAAAAAAAAGGATTGCCTTTTCCTGACTGGAGGGCCCATCAGTCCATTTTTTGTTGTTCTGCTTTTGTCTTCCTTTCCCTTTTTTCAATCGTAGTCCTTCCCGCCGAAAGCATGACGGTACTTTAGATCAAATCAGTCGCATCCGTATGTCCTCCACGGCGCGGTGCGTAATGCGGCTGCACTTCTGAAACGGTGGACGTTGCCGGAGCACGAGAAGCGGGCGGTGGAGGAGGCAATGCTCGCGTAGATGGCGCCAGTTCAGAGTAAGGAAGGGGTGGGAAAGATCCTGACTGCGCCGTGGGTGGTGCGTACGCTACGGTAGCAGCCGGGGCCGATGACGATGGCGGGGCACTCGTCGACGGCGCTGAAGTGTAACGATTGGTTGACGGAGGTGGCAAAGAAGGCGCAGAGGGGCTAGGCGTCACTGCTGCGGGTGCCGCTGCGGACTCTGATACTGGTGGGTTCGCAAGATCTGCGGCGGACTCCGTGGTTTCCGCTGCCGCCGTGAGCGCAGATCCCAGAGGAGAAAGGGCCACTGCGGAGGAATTCGTCTTCTCTATTGATGGGGGTGGCGGTAGCGGCGGCGGTGCTGTCGTTTTCACAGGCACGGTGGCCGCCGGTACGCTCTCGAAGGGGACGTCCACCTCAGCGGCCAGCTCCGCCGTGCGTTCGCGAAGGATGTTCACCAGATCCACGCGTGTTTCGCCGTGCTCGACGTAGAAGGATATCATCCGCTCAACACCCTTGGCGCGGCCCTTCATCTCTGCTACCAGCTGCCGCCGCTCTGCCTCAGTCCTCTTCGCCGCGCCAGACATGGGCTGCGTCACGTAGGCTAGCATCGCCGTCGTCAGGAGCTCGCTGCACTTGAGAAGGTCCACCTGCACCTCCTTCTTCGACTCGCGCGACGACTGCGCCAACTCGAGGCGGCTCTTGCGCAGACTCGCGAAGCTGATGTGCCGCTCCACCACCGTGATGTTGGCGTCGACGTGCGAGAGCTCCGCTTCGAGGTGCTGGAGGTGCGACAGCTGGCAAAGGTACGCCTTCGTGTCGCGCAGCGCATCAGTGCTGTCCGTTTGCCGCATGAGCTTCACAAGCTGACGCACCAAGTCCAGGCTGTGGTGCACCGCCTCCTCTGCAAACACCGAGAAGACGGAGAACTCCAGCGTGGGGTAGAGCCAGTTCAGCAGCTGCAGCGCGTGGACAACGCCAGGGATGAAGAACATCTTCGTCCTCGCCTCCTCCTCAGCGGCAGTTGCATCGCAACTTGCGGAGGCGGACGCGGTGTTGTAGGCGTCTGACCCGCACCGCAGGTACACAATGGCCATCTCGCGCGTCGAGGTGGAACGCGCGACGGTCTGCCGCAGGTACACGCTGCTGCGAAACACCAGCCGCTCCTGGGTGTCTTGAATCATGCGCAGCCACAAATCCGCCACGACCTGCGAGTCTTGCACACCCGTGTCGCGCCGCATACTGACGCGTTGGATGCTGTCCACTGTGCGCGCCAGCTCTCCAACGTCGTCGACGCACAGCAGGCGGGAACGGAAGGCATAGTACACCTCCTCCGCGATGCTAGTGACGAGCTTGGGCAGCAGGTAGGACGCGATGTCGTCACGCAGCCACAGTCGACTCAGCACCTCCGACTCCGCGGCCAACGAGCGCTGCAGCAGCCCGCAGATGTGCTCGGCTAGCTGCGGCAGCGTGTGCGCTTCGGCTACCCCCGTCAGCTGCTGACGACCATCCTCCGCGAGCCGCTGCTGTGCCTGGTTTGCCTCTGCCGTCGACAGCGCCTCGGAGCGGGCGTCCTGCACGTCCAGGTAGTACCACAGCGTCAGCCAGTATCGCAGCAGGGGCACGACCACACCGACGCGGGCGTCGCGGTAGGCATCCAGCACCTCCTTCATCCCGCTATCCGCGTCGATGCCGCCGCTGGTGGTTAGCATCTCCTCGCCAAACGCCTCGGCGCCTGAGTAGCCGAAGCCGCCTTTCCGCAGCTCGGCCATGCGCCGCAGCGAGGTGTAGTTGTCGCCGGCCGTTACGAAGGCGTCGTTCACGGCGGTAAGAAAGTCCGCAAACGAGCCGGCCACGTCGTGGCGACGCAGCTCGAGCAGCGCAGAGGAGGACTGCGCGGACAGCAACGCTCCCTGATCGGGTGCCACGACAAGATTGCTGTTTCCGCTTGGTCGTGACGACGAGGCAGCGAGGGCGACACCTGCAGTAGAGCTCTCAGGGTTTGTTTCGGCGTCCTTCAGGGCGTCTGTGCTTTCCTTCGGCACATGAATGGCCGCCTCAAACGCCGGCGACGCCTTTGTCTGTGACTCCATTGTCTTGAAAGACTGCCGCACGGCCTCCTTCAACGTGGCGCTGACCATTTGCTGCGCCGCGGCCAAGCGCATCGCGTACGGCTTAGCCGACTTGTACTGCGTGTTGGTCGAGAGGAACTCCATCTCGTTGGCGATGTCCTGCAGCAGAGTGGAGAAGCGCGGCGTGCCCGCCTTGAGAAACGGATTGCCCGCCTCTCGGCAGAGATCGTCAATGTGCGTGAAGTGCGCCAGGTTCTGCTCTAGTGCATCGCGCACGAGCTCCAGCTTCGCCTTGCGCACCATCATAGCGGAGGCGTTGTGGCTGAGGTGGTCGCTCTGTTCCTGCACCGACTGCGTCACTTGCTGCATCGCGGCAACGTTGCGGCGGACGTGCTGGAGAACTTGGTAGCAGTTTTCAGCCTGCGCCGCTCCGGCTTGCACGCGCGTCTGCCACAACAGAAGATCCGGCACCTGCTCCTCCACCACCGCCAGCGCGGAGCGGCGCACGCGGTCGTACTGCTGCTCCTCAGGAAGCTCCGCCTCATCGAGAGAATAAGACGCAGCTTCGGCTGCGACATCCTCTGCCGCAATTCCAGCGGTGGCAGCAGCGCTTGTCAGAAACGTTGGCGCGGACGCACGGAGAGAGCCGTCGCAGTCAACGCCGTCTGCAAGGCGGGCGGGGATGGGGAGAGGATAGCGAAAACGGTGGTGCAGTGGTACCAGCAGCAACTCCAGTTGGCGCATAACACTGGCCTCCTCGCCGGCGGTGGTGCCATTTGGTGTAGCCGACATGACAGACCCGAAACGATCCGATGAGGAGAAAGAGGCGGTGTAGTTTGCCAGTGCGCACCAACGTGCACGTGTCGGGAGGGGTCTCTTTGTGTCTTGACTACAGCGTAATACGCAGAGCACCTAGCACGATCCTGTGAAACAAATTGCCTTCTTCAAAGCACAAATATGCCAATCCTTCGGCAGTTCGAGGTGGAACAGAAGAACAGTTCTCTTCCGTAACGGATTGTGTTCCCAAAACGTTGAAGGGCGAGGAGTCGGCGAAGAGGGTTGTTATCGAGGTAGAGGAAAAAAAAGTCAAACAGAGAGACACTGCGACGTTCCGCGAACAGCACTTTTGGGGGTATTCTCGACGTTAGAAGACATAACAAAGGTCCTCATCATGTTCTAATTGTGTCTTGGAGAGTTTACACGTCAACGCATCTGTGAATGAACAAGTCCATAATAATAACAACGTCAGCAGCCTTCAAAGGATAAAACAATGTCTTCTTTCTTTGCCTGCATTCACGCACAACGATCACGTAAGCGCCTAGCGCCGCTGGCATTTTCAATTTGGTGACGAAGTTCCAAGAAGTGATTCAATACAAGTCTGCACCTCCGCGTACTGTTGCCTAAACCGCCTCTCGGCATCGAGTTCGACCGGGCTGTCGGACGGCTCACTGGAGAGCAACTGGGGCGCTACAACAGCGTCTTCGGTCCTGATGAAGCACGAGATGTCGGTGCCGCCGGAGATTTGAAACAGGCGCAACAGTTCATGAAGCGCGCGTGTACGAGTCGCCGAGGACGATGCTCTTTGCAGTTCCAAAAAGGCAGCCACAATAATATCGCCGCTCCTCGCAAGCACAGCAAACAATCCCGCTGCGGCGCTGAGGTCAGCAGAGCGCAACTGCGGGTTCGCTGGCGCCGCAGTCAAGCGCGTAAACAACGTCCACGCATCGACGGCAGCGGCAAGACGCCATTCAGTCTTGGCATCACTTAGTTGGCGTAAGGCGGCGGTACAGTCGTCACCGTACACTTGCGCATCGTCTTTGGCTGCAACAATACCGGCCTGCTGGAGATGCGCAGCTGCCGCGGCCAGCACCACCAGCTCCTCTGTTGAGAAAGCCTCTGGAGAGGTGCACAGCAGGCCATGCAAGTCAGCGTGCCTCCACAGTAGCTGGAGTGCCGAGATCAACAACAATTGAGATTCAGCGCTGATAGAGCTGCTGTCCCACAAGTCTGCGCGTAACAGACAAGCCGCAAGCCGCACAAACCTTTTCGCCTGCGCTGCGGGAGCCGTAAAAAGCGGTGTTCTCACGAGGATAGAAAGGTCATCCTGCTGCCTGATGACGTGAAGAGCAAGTTGGAACGGAAAGCAGAGCTGCTCGGCTAGATCGCGATCACTGCGTAGCAGCGACGGCGCCGCGTGTAATCCATGTCGATGGAGCGCCACCTGTCCGGAAGGGGAAAGAACCGGCCAACCACAGCGACCGTCCCCGGCGTTCTGGGCAGAACCTCCGACATCTTGCGTCGGGTGGTCACGTTGGGGGTCAGGACCCCAGGCATACGCCTCGACGACCTTTTTTAGCCGTTCCCGGATACGAGAGAAGAGCATTGCACGCCGCTCCGGTGCCGCTTGGGGTGACACCTCGAACAACACTCCTGTGGCTTCCCTTCCATACTGGAGGGACTGCAGAGAGGCCAATCGCCACAGCTGCCAGCACGCAGGCAGCGAGGACGCGTCGTCTGCGACACCAGCGGAAGAAGAAGACGGTCGATCGCCGGAGTCCAACACTCGACGCACCACCGTCCACACCGCACTTGCAGAAACGCGCTGCTGCGCCGGCTGACGAAGATCCGAAATGGCACTGAGGATGGCAACGCAGTGCTGCACCAACTTCCGCGCAGGCCGTCTCTCACTAACTGAAACGAGCTTACGAACCGCAAGAACCACAAACGCATCGTACGTTGGCGGCGGCGGCATGTGGAAGAAGCGCAGGGCCGTCACCACGCTCACCAAATCGGATAACTCAGCGGTGTGGGCGAGGCTAACGAATGCGTCGCGTGTGCACACCAGGGCATCGAGACGCCACAGCACACTTTCCGCGAGTCGCTGCAGCGGTTCCTGCGGGGCGCCGCCGCGTCGGGTGCCGGCGCGAGACCAATCCTCGTACATGGCCCCTCGAACTTCGACAAAGGTGTTCGGACTCACGCAGCCGGAGCGGCAAAGACCTTGCAGGAGGGTGTGGCACTGACGAAGCTCACAGGTCTGTATCTTCGCCTCCACCGCCGTGGCGAGCACCCGCAGAAGGCGACTGTTCCACGCGCCAAGACGCGTCAGTGCCCGAACCAGCAGCGATAGCTCCAGCGGGTCCAGCTGATTGGCGCTGCTTCGGAGTTCGGGTAAAATGCCGTACAACATCTCAGGATGCCGATATCGCGCCGTCTCGTAGGCTTGAAGGAGCATGAGGAGGTGCTTCGGGTTCATTGTCGCCCTGTTTGCATCAACCACATTCGATTCATCGTTCTCCTCTGCGGCCGACGAAGCATCAGAGTTTGACTGCTGCTGCTGTTGTCTAGCCAAAAGAGCAATGGTGTCCCCTAGCACGCCGAGCACGTCCGACACCACCGCATCGATGGTGGAGAGCGACATCTGCGCGTCAGAAGTCAATCCGTCGCTGTCCTCATCATCACCTGCCTCGTCGTTGTTTAGTGCGACGGCACCGCTGGTGGGTTCATCCGCTGCCGCCATGTTCAGCTCCTCCACCTCACCACCTACCAGCGGGTTCCGGTCCTCTACTGCGTCGACTTCCGCACTGCCTGTCCTCTGCTTCGGTGCGCCGTCGCGCAGATGGACAAATCGTTGCAGCTGAGTGACCACACGTGCTGTCATGCTCAACAACTCGAGCGGTACGGCGGGAGGTCGGCGCACGTTGTTGCTGCTGCCTGTCGGCGCCTCGGCCCACCACGACGCGGAGAGTGACGCCTCCGTCGCGTAGCTTTCCATCACCACACGCACCACCTTTAGATAAGCCTCGACGGCAGTGCGACACGCCTCTGGACGCATCTTCCACTGCTGCGCACGCGTTGGAGTCACCGTGTCGCTTTCAGCAGAAGAGAAAGAAGAGGAGCATGCGGCAAAAAACGAGAAGATAGAACGCCCCAGAGTTGTGTAGCGCCGCAGATCGGCAAGAGCATTCGCATAGGAGCGAGACGTGCCGCGGACAAGGTCACCGGCCCCGTCTGCGGTTGCAGCATCTCTCGCCGTCATGTTCGTGGAGAGATCGGCGCACAACATCGTGAAGGTGTCCAGAAACACAAGAGGCGGAATCGTCGTCTGCACACACGGCGGCAGGGCCGAAAAGGTCATTCGCACCCCATCCATCAGTTTCTTACAGTCGTCCAGTGTGAGCGTGACGGGCGTCCCAGTCGGGTGTGGCGCTGTCGTCGTCGCCGCCGGGTCGTTCTGGGTGGACGCTGCGGCTTCCAGCCCCTCAACGCACCTCGTCCACAACGCCTCCATCGCCTGCCGTGTCATCGGTGCCGGCAGAACGCCAGCCGCCGCCAAAGCGCCGATAGCAACCGTCAGCGCACCGACCTCGAACCCGTTGCACTGCGCAGCAACAACGCACACCTGCTTCGCAACGCAGGTCGCCAAGCGCACATCCGCGCGGCGCCACGACGTCGCTATCTTTTTGTCGCCATGAGAGCGGCTCAACTTCGCATCGGCATCCTCCGCGTCACCGTCTACCTCGATAGGGCGATGATCGAGAAGTTTGTGGCGCACGAGTGACGAAGCCAAGACCAGATCCTTGGGTCGCGCCGCTTGACGAACGACGGTGGCAAGCGTGCGATCCATTTTGACCAACAACACCTTCGCTCGCTGCGCGGCAGAGCTCGTGTGTGCCTCGCGAGGGTGTAGTTGCGTCATAAACTCAATAAAGCGAATGACAGACTCCTGCAGCGTCACACGTGCGTACAGCTCCGCAGCAGCAGCAGCAGCAGCAGCACTTGAAGGGGAAGAAGCGGAAGAGACGCCGGTTGCGGAGCTATGCGTGACTGCACCTTTTGTCAGCAGTGGCTCTACCTGTGTAAATACAAACTCCACCTGGGGAGAGGACAGCTGCACAAAGGCGCTGATCAACTGCGCCGCTTCCGTGGGAGACAGCCGCGGCGCTCCGCCTTCCTTCGTAGCATCCGTTGTTGCTGACAGTTGGTCTGCGGGAGGTGCGCCGCTTCCACCCCTACTACCGTTGCTCAACGCCTCTTCCGATGCGAGCACGGCAGCGCGCTGCGCACACTGGGCCACGACCCGCGCCGTGCTGGAGTAAAAGTACCGCACTGTCTTCGCACGGCGACAGTGGCGCGCTGATGCTACAGCTCCGGCTGTGGAGATGGGGGCGTTTATGTCGCGCCCTTTCCGCGCACCCACGCCGCCAGATGCTGTTCCGTCATCCCTTCTGACCGTCTCCGTCGCCGCATCTTCCTCATGCCGATCTGCGCGCCGGTGTCTCTCCTCGAAGCGTGCTAGTGCCTGCACAAAAGGCACCAATTGGGCTCCTTGTACCATCGGCATCTGCTCGCCAAAGCGCTGAGACAGCAGCTCCACAATGTCGGCGCTCACCGTCACACCAGGCACCTCCTCCCACCGTGAGAGCTGCGACAACAGCACACTGCAGTCCTGCGGACGGAGGTGGTATGCCTGCGACTCGCGTAGAATAAAGAGACGCGGCCGCAGCGCAGCGAGCACCGCGCGCAACAGGGCAGCAGAAAGTGCGGCGGGTCGCTGCAGCCGCACCCTGTTCACCACCTGCGTCACGAGGCACGCTTCTCTGCTCGTTGCTGCACTCAACGCCCTAGGCAGTGCCTGTAACCCATGCTGAAGAGCCAGCTCCTGGTGCTCCGACTCGATACTAGAGTACAGCCCCGTCTGCACGAGATCGGTCAAGTCCTGCACACGGAGAGCTACGGAGGCCGTCGTGGTGGCGGCGCTGGCCACGGATCTACCATCCGCGAAGCTTCCCCCGGCGGCTGGGGTTGCGGCTCCTGCCGGTGCAGTCGTTCCCGTTGTCTCCAGTACGTGCCGCATCAAAGGTAGCAGCACGCGGTAGCACAGCAAAAGGCGTTGCATGGCTTCACATTTTTCGTTCTCCGCTGCCATCGGTATGGTCGTCAAGAAGTACGTCTTCTCCACACCGTGCAGGCACTGCAGCCAGAGCACGACGTCGCCCACCGAGAGCTGCTGAAGCGTGGCGTAGACGATGTCGTGCGACCTGTCGCTGCCGCCGTCGCCGGCGCACTCGCTGGTGTGCCGTGCGAGGGCGGCCACACTCGACTCCGCAATCCGCCGCATCTTCATTCGCTCTTCGGCCTTACAGAGAGCAGCAGCAGCGGCGTCCGTCGTTTTGGTTGAACTGTTGCCATTGGAGGTGTCTGCCTCGCGCGCAAGGAACGCAGTTGACCACTTCGCCACCATGCCAAACGCTGAGGTTATGGCCACGAGCTGCGCTTCCACATTTGCACCACTACCGGTGATGTCCTCACCCGAGGACATCCGCTGCGACGACAACGACGGAGAAGGCCCCTCCGCCTGCGTCGCGGCACCGCTACCGTCCTCCTGCAGTGCCAGCAGCAAGGGCTCATACAGCACCTCCAGAACAAATGACACACCAGCAGTCGCGCCGTCCGCCAAGTTAACGAGTGGCATGCAGAGCGACATGATTTGCCGTGGAGTTCGTAAGGAATCCGTGTGGGCACGGATCCACGCACAGACCTCCTGCACACGGGGGAAGGTGGTAGAAGCGCCAAAGGCGGCAGCAGTGGAAAGCAACTTGCCCGCCTCCGCAGCGTACAACGGCGAGCTCACCGCGACATCGGAGAGCGGCGTTTTTGACTGCCCCTCACCCTTGAGGAGTCGTTGCGCTTCGACGCAGAGCAGAAAGCCCGCGTGTATTGTTGTGCTGACGTTCCTTGAGCTGGAGCCTTGCTCCTCGTCTGCAGCAACGCCGGCGTCACCCTCGCTCGAACTCAATAATGAGAGAGGAGTGTCTTTTGAGCCGAGATAGCGGGCTTTGCGATTTCGTTCCAGCACCGCAGCGATCACCTGCTGTTGTTGCGAGCTGCGCAGTCGCTGGAATTGGCTGCGCATGCGTATCAGCGAACCCAACACAGAGGTGGACCGGTGCTGCGACACGGAATACGATGTCTGCTGTCGCTGCTGGCCGACAGGGAGCCGGGAATAATTTCCCACGCCTCGTACAGCCGTTCGCTGCATCGTCGCACGAAAGTCCCAAATATAGAGGCGTTGAGAACTGCAGCTGGAAAAAAGAAGCGCAAAAAGAGGAGAAACGAGACAAGAAGGAGGGAGTTTGGCTCTGATAGCTTTAACCCGCAGTTCACGGGCACCGCGCACTGAGAGATGGACAACAAGCCACGCTCTAAAAGACTGGGAAAGCAAGCACCAAGGAGAGGCCCAAGAAACGAAAACGCACACACAAGGAACAACATGCATTACGCGGTTCTCACTTCGACAACTTTCTGTTGGCCTTTTGCAGGTCATCGACGCGCGTCGCCGCTCGTTGTGTTGTACAGCGAGCCGGAATCGCTTCGGGTTGCAGCATAGAAAAAAAAAGTGAGGTGAACTTTTTGAGCTGCAAGTACAAAACATGTAATCAACTACAATCGGCTGTGCAGCTGTCTTTTTATATTCGTTTGTCGATGTTTTCTTTTTTCGAAAATGAGCTACAATTAAGATTCCATCTCCACCACCAGTTTGCATGAACAAAGCTGCGACCGCCACTGCAGCTACGATTTCTCCTATGCCATCCTTGCGGTCTCATCCATGCAAGGCAGTACACCAAGTACCCGCGTAAGAAACAAAAATTACGCAACCTCAGTACAAGGGGAAAAAAGGTTCACCTAAAAGAAAAGAAAAAGAGAGAAAACGGCACATGACAAAGTAAAAAGCTAGATGTGACCGGCCGTTTTGGGGGTGAAACATGTGCAAGAAAAAAGAGGTACTCTCCCTCTCAACAACAAAAAAAAACGTCAATTCATGTGTCATCGAGCCTCGGCAATCCATAAATGCTGATTCGTTTTTCCTCCATTACTTTTGTGTTTACGATTATTATATATCATCATTTATTTTTACGGAAGAAGCCAACCGCTTATGGACACCAAACAGAAAAACGAGATCTTTGGAAAAACGAAACTCAGAAGGGAAAGAGAAGAGCTTCGTTTCTTTAATTACTCTTTTTTTAAACTTTTCGAGCGAGTGAGGATGAGCAACTTCACTCAGTTTAAGCTCCCATGTATTTATGCAGCCTCCTATTCGTGTTAGGTTTATTTATTCCTTTTCTTTTCGATGCAAGATGTGTCAGAATGAGATCAGACCAAACAGACAGCAGAAAAACTACCGCCCCCCCCCCCCTCATGTATGATGAAAAGCCAACGGAAAAAAAAAGCACCCCTGTGGTTCTTGACAGAGAAAACAGGGATTGAGGGAAAGAGAGTCTTGAGTGTCCTCCACTGTTGCTACAATTCTTCTTTCATTTCTTTCCTTTTGGTTTTAAACGAGGGTGTGTTTCCGCCTACTTGCCGTAAAAGCCGACCGGTCATTATTACTTTTACAGGTCACGACCCCTAAGAGGATATCAAAAGTCAAATGAAGCAAAATCCATCGAGAGAAGCGAAACGATGCAAAGAAATCGGAAAGAAAAGGACCAGCGCAGACGGGGTTTTTGTGTGTGTGTTTGCGACACTGCAACAAAGAAAGCTCATAAAACCTTTATTGTGAAACAATTGGAAAACGAAAAACTGCAGAGTCGACGGCTCTTAATATGTTGGCGCTAGCCATTCAAACCAAGGTTGTGCCTACGCAGCAAACATGAGCAACCTTCAATTGCCTCAGAAAAAAAAAGTTCCTTTGCTCCGACAGGTAACCCCTTCAACAACAGCACAAATAAAACCGCGAGAAAAAGTTCTGCGCTTCCACAAAGCGTCGGCATCCGATGTAAAGATCAAAAATGGAGCGGGAAGGCGTTCTTCTCCTTTTCTTTTGCTTTGCGTTCTTTCTTGTCTTCACACATGAGAAGAATCTGTGTTTGGCTGTAGAAAGACTCATCACCTGTTTCTCTTCTTGTGGTGGTTGTGGCTTACATCGCTTCCTGCACTTTTACAGGAGAGCAGCCTCACTTCCTCTGTACGTTCACTTGGCGGCGGAGCCGTAGTTGGGGACCTGATGGCCGAGCAGCGGCGCGCTCGCATCGCCCGACACCCCCTCGCCGCCCTCGTTGTGCATACGACGATTGTGGCGCTCTCGCGCGCGGGTGCAGTACTGGATCTGGCGGAACACAATAAAGAGCGGCACCAGAACGAGAATTACCCCAAATACGACAGACCAGATCGAGGCGGCTGTGCAGAGGGCTACGTAGCGGAACTTGCCCTCGCTGTTCAGCTCATAGCAAAACGGGATGTTCTCCTGGTGCTCCAGCAGCGCCGACATGATGAACTCCGGCTGGTCGGGGAGGTTCTTCGCAAAGGGTCCCAGGAAGGGCGAGGGGCCGTAGCTGCCCGTGAAGTCGGTGAGGAAGGGTGACGCGTAGGAGGAGATGCGGCGGCCGTTGCGATCGGCAATGAAGAGGATGTCGCGGGCGGAGTTCTCGTAGATGCCGCTGGCTGCGTGCAGTGGAACAGGGCGGTTGATCGTGTACAGTCGGTGGGCGCGGATGTACTCCTCGGCGAAGGTGCCGCGCTGCTGGCCGTTGGTGGTGGCGGAAGTCAGGTGCGGCCCGAAGCGGACCATGTAGGCGAGACCGTCATCCTTGCTGGTCACGTAGATGTACGGCACCTCGAAGCGCCGCACCATGGCGCCGTTACCCCTTACAAAAGGTGTCTCCGCGTTGTCGGCGTAGTAGCGGCTGGGGAACATCACTTGGATCGGTGACGGGACGTTGATGCCAAAGAGGCGCTCGCCCGTCTCAGCGTTGAAGACGTGGACGGTGTTGCCGGTCGCATCGCACACGAGCAGGTAATACATCATCGAGGAGTTTGAGACAGAAAAGACGCCGGCGCTGTTGCCCTCCTCGACGAGGGAGCGCGGAAGAAAGGGCGAGATGGTCAACCCACGCACGGAGCTCATCGAGTACGCCGAGCTCCACGACGAGGCGAAGAGGCCGGCGTTGTCAGGCACCTTCTCAGGCACCGCCGCCGCATTCATCGCGGATGCGGTGCTCTCGTTCACCTCCGTCGCCGCTTTGACGTTCCCCGCCGGCTTCCAGGCGAGCTTGCGGCCGTAACTGGCCTTTGTGTCGTCCGCGGTGCTGCGCTTGTAGCGGGTGACGGTCACGGAGTTCTGGTTGGCCACGTACATGTCGTGCGTCGCGGGGTGAAAAGCGATGTCGTAGGGGTGGTCCAAGAAGGGGTTCTCCTTGTCCTGCTCCACGACAGTGAAGAGGTAGTTGCGCGTGCAGTTCACCTCCATGGTGCCGTTCAGCAAACCGTTGCCGCTCACGGCGAAGACGCGGCTGTACGAGCCACGAGCGCTGGAGACGTACATGTGGCCGTCAGGTCCGAAGCGCATGGCGCGCAACTTGTCTACCACCACGTCCTTGGGAAAAGAGCGCTGGTTCAGCACGGCGCCGAGGTAATTCCCCTGCGTATCGAACGACCAAATGTTGTTGCCCATGTTGGACGTGACGTAGATGGTGTGTGTGTTGCCGTTGGAGGGGCACAGCGCCTGGCTCGTGTGGCTGACCAGCAGCGTCAACAGCACGCTGGCCACCACCAAAAAACACGTCGTAACGCGCGTCATTCCGCGTGGGTCCTTTTTTTTTTTACAGAAGAAAACTAAAAAAAAATTCCGCATAGTCGAAAAAGAGAGTATAATTAAACTTGGTTTTGGGTTCTATTGATGTTAATGTTTGCACTACTTTTTATTTTTCTACCATGCACATAAGTTCCTAAGTCGGGGAGTGGGGGGCAAATGAAAAGTATTTACCCGTATAAAGCTCTCAATCTCCAGTAGAACAACAGGAAGACTTCGTTACTCTGATGCGCGCACATTGACAGATTTTTTGTTTGTTTCGGGGTGTTTGACACGACCGAAGCGACGTCGCGAAAAGAAAAGAAGAAGAATTGAGTTTTATGAGAAGAAAAGGAGAAGTGAAGATTGGACATTTCGGGTACGATACAGGTAAAGAAGCAGCCGCGTTTTTTGTTGAATCTGAGTGCAGCGCCACGGACGCAGATTCGCAACAAATTATTATTATTAAAGAGTTACGCAGCTCTTACCTTTTTTTTTTGGCCCGCCCGCCAACACTTGTGTGGCACAACCTCGTGGTAGTATTGGGTTTCATCAAGCATGCATGTCTGATCAGCTTGTAACAAGAGAGAAAGGGAAACCCGAAAAGAACGTGATGCCGCGTAGTTAAAGTCATCGAAAGGAAAAAAGAAAATCGGTGGTGGAGCCGTGTTCGCGATAAAAACGCATATGGTGATATGCAGACTCGCACACACACAAACGCAGACACAGACACACACATGGTCTTTTTTTTTGGCGTGAACACGTGCTTCCACACATCGATAAAGGAGGAATTGGGAAAGGTGTATGACAAGCACGAAAACGGAAAAAAGAAAAAGCATGGAAACAATGAGCACACCGTAAGTCGGATCAACGTGTGTGTGTGTGGTGGGGTGGGGGGGGGTCTACGTAGATAAATGTCTGTGTGTATATGTCGAAACGTTCGAAGGTAGGGAAATGAAAAACAAACAAAAATGAAGAAGGAAGAAGCGGGCCGCTCGAAACGATGAATAGGTGCAAAAAAAAAACCCCCAAGAGATGGTGTTGTACGGTGACGGTACAATTAGAGGACTGCAACACATATTGAAAGACGTTCACGGGTCTGCGGGAGACCGGTGCGATTGTAACACCCATCTAGGAGACTTTTGCATGTGTCGCACTTCGTCAGTGAAGAGAACAAGAAAACAAAAAAAAAAACGCAAGCCCAGCGGTCTCTTACACGGTGGAGAAGAGAACGTACTTGCAGTCGGTAAAAGGCTCGATGCCGTACTTGGAGCCGTCACGGCCGAGGCCGCTCTCCTTAACACCGCCAAACGGAATGCATGCCGCGGACATCGCACTGTCGTTGCAGCCTATCATGCCGAACTGCAGCGCATGCGCGACACGGAACTGGCGGCGGTAGTCACTGGTGGAGAAGTAGCCGGCCAGACCAGCGCGGGTGTCGTTGGCCATCCGCACACCCTCCTCCTCGGTGTCAAAGCGCACCATCGGCAGCACCGGACCGAAGAGCTCCTCGCGGCAGCACAGCGCGGTGTCGTGGGGGACGTTGCTGAGCACCGTCGGCTCAAAAAAGTAGCCGGCGCCTGGAACGGCGTGTCCACCCACCTCCACCTTCGCACCCTTCGCCACGGCGTCTTCCACAACCTTCGCCATGTGGTCCACCGTGGGCTTGCCGATCACGGCGCCGATCTTGGCGCTGGGGTCGAAGCTGTTGCCGACCTTCAGCGCCTTCACGCGGTCCGCCACCAGCTTCGTGAACTCGTCGTAAATGCTTGACTGCACGAGGGCACGATTGACGGAGATGCACGTCTGGCCGGAGTTGCGGAATTTGGCGGCGATGAGGTCATCCGCGGCACGGGGCAGGTCAGCGTCCTCGAAGACCAAGTATGGCGCGTTGCCGCCCAACTCTAGGCCCAGCTTCTTCATCGTCTCCGCGGAACCCTGGTAGAGCTGCTTGCCGACCCGCGTCGAGCCCGTGAAGGAAATCTTGCGGATGTCAAAGGATTCGACGAGGGCGGAGCCGATGCTCGCCGACTCGCCCGTCACAACGTTGAAGACGCCCGCCGGGATGCCAGCCTCCCCGGCCAGTTGCGCGAGCACCAGGGCGGAGAAGGGCGTCAGCTGGGCCGGCTTCAGCACCACCGTGCAGCCCGCCGCGATCGCCGCGCACGCCGCACGGGTGATCATCGCAGCAGGAAAGTTCCACGGTGTGATGAGACCGACGACGCCGATGGGCTCGCGGTAGACCGTCGCCTGCGTGCCAAGATGCGGCCCGGAAATGACATCGCCGTAGATGCGCTCCGCCTCGCCGGCGTACCAATCGCCGAAGCTGGCCGAGTAGATCACCTCGCCTTTGCCCTCCGCGAACACCTTGCCCGACTCGCGAGAGAGGATGGTGCCCATGCCCTCCGCGGCCTGCGTCATCAGCTCGCCCCACCGCCGTACCGCCGCAGCGCGCTCGTTTGGCAAGACCTTCTTCCAACTCTCAAAGGCGGTCTTCGCGGCTGCGATGGCGGCCAGCGTTTCTTCCTTGCCAAAGTGGGCAATGACACCGATCACTTGATTCGTGCACGGGTCCTCCACCTCGATGGTTTTGTCGGTGCGCTTGCTTGTCACCCAGGTGCCGTTGATGTAACAGGCAGCCTTCGACATCATGGGTGTGTTGCCCTTGGCGTACTGAGCCGGGTTCGACAGGTCAAAAGGCTTGAAGCCTTCGCCGCCGACAGCTTGCAGTAAGTCGGACATGTCGCTTTGCACGTGTTTAATCTTCTCTTTTTCTCTCCGTTCTTATCTCCGTTGTGTTTGGCTGTGGAGGGAGGCGGTGCAGAGGAGCGTAGAGTTTTACTCTGTATCTTCGCGAGTTAAAGTAGTAGCAAAGTCAGTAGAGGAACCTTATGTCGACGGTTGCCAATTTGGTGGAGGCGTTTTGACAGGCGTGGTGCGCAAGAATCGCGGTGCATAACAACAAGATGGAGAGGAATAAACGAAATGAGGAATTCTCAAAAAAAAAAGGTGAGAAATTCGTTGGTGAGAGTCAGTGAAACGAAAATCATGAAGACTGACGCCGGGGTAATGATTGCTTCCAGTATTCTTCTGTGCACTGTCCAGAAGTACACGCTGCCGCCCAATCTACACACCAATTCTTCCTCTCAGAAGCTGTGAGCCGCCCGCTGGACACAAGCGCCGCGTCAGCACTGAAGAAGACGGAGAGGAAGCAACGAAGAAAACGAAAGCACCACAGCACGGGAGCAAGAAGTCGCGGTAGCAACGCCTAACGCCTCCCTACCTGAGGCACCTCACAAGTTTGGTGTGAAGGCTGAGTACTCTTTCAAGGCAACGGGAACGATCTCGTTTTCCGTTTGGGGGAGGAGGGATGACCCTCAACCCCTCTCTTTTCTTTCTTTCCGTTGCCTTTGTTGAATTCGACGGTTGATGCTGGTGGTGCCGCAAAAAACTCCAAACACAACAAAAAACTTATTTCCTCAGACCGTCAACGGTCAACCAAACAGCGAAAAAGGAAGACGAAAAATATATGTTAAAAGAACATAAAAAGAAAAAGGAAATACTACAGATATTGTCGCACATCCAGGTAACACAAAGAAATGTAATGACGCTCAGGTGTTGTTGTTGTTTTCTCCTTTTTGCTTCCCTCAACAGAGGACATCGATGTCGGTTGTGGTTTCTTGTTTTCATCACAAGATGTAATCCGTTCGAATTGACAAAAGAAAACGAAGAAAAGGCAAAAACAGGAAAAAAAAAAAGAAGACTGGCCCGTTACCTCCACACACACGCGCGCGTGCGACAAATCAAGATAAAGTATGTGTGTGTGTGTGTGTGTGTTTGTTGCTTCAGTTGATGAAGTGCCTACTAGATTTAAAAACAAGATCAAAAGAGAAGCAGCAATCGTACTCCACTACGTAATATATCAGAGGCTGCGCGTCCTCGTTCTTTGAAGCCACGCATCGAACGAGAGAGAAAACAAAAACCCACTCAGATAACGACTCAACCGCATACCTCACGCGTACGTTGGCTCCTAAAAAAAAAAGAGCAGAAACTATACACAAAAAGGGTGTTTGTTTGTGTTTTGCTGCTGCCGACGCTGACACGGAACGAAGAAGTCGAGCACGCGGAGCGAAGACGCCAATTTGACCTCCTTTAACGGATCTTTGCCTCCGCCCAGGTCTCCCCCTCTTTTTCTGGCTCTCACCCCGACCTCTGGCGCAGACACGCGATAAGCACGGCTGATGTGAGGCGTGACGAGCAGACGAAAAAGGAAGACGCAGCCCGCGCTCGCGTAACACAGTGGCACAACTGTATCGGAGCAAACCGACACTCCGCCACTTGGTCCAACGTAATCGCTGACGTGTCCCCACGACTTCTAATATGAAAACTATGACCCCACCGCTGTTTATTCCACCTCCTCGGGCAGGTCCTTGAAGAGGGTGTCCATCTGCGGACCCCAGGCATCGGCCCACTGGTAACCCGTGCCGAGCTTGCGGCGCCACACACGCAGGTAGTCGTGCTTGTACTGGCCACGAGAGGATTCCTGCGCGCCCATGTGGCAGAAGACCACCCACATCACAGCGAAGTAGCCAGCCACGCAGCCGACGGCGTTGTAGTACACCGGGTACTTCATGTGCGACAGCTCAGTGTAGGAGCGGCGCGACACCGACGCGGCGGCACTAGTGGCGCTGCACGTGGCAGTCGTTCCCAAAGCGCGACGGAACATTCTGAAGGGGCTCGAAAATACAGAGAGTTCTGGAATATATTACCTATGCTACAATATTATCGGAAATACACAAGTGGGTTTTTTTTTTCTTTTCCTCTACAATTTGATTATGTTGGTGTGTATGTGTGTGCGTATTTGTTTAGGCAAACACAAACTGGTGTGCGTGTGTGCGTTTGTACGTGTGTACGTGAGGAGAGAGAGGGGGTTCAATGTTTCAAAAAAGAGGGGAACACAACAGTTGAATGGAAAGAAGGGTGAACGAGTAGGTAAGTGTGAATCCAGAAGAACCGAACAGTTCTGCACTGTGACGGAGTTGGCGACGCATAACTATGTTTCTTGCTGCTTTGCTGATATCTAATGGACTGACGTCGGTGAAGAGATCAACTTGCCAAAGGTCACACGTGAACAAGACGCCGAGAACGTTGTGCAGAGCAACGTATCTGCTGCTAGCCCTTGACACCCTCCTAAAACCCAAATGCTGTTCACTGTACCAAGTTTTGTTTTGGTTTTACGACACACAAGTATACGGGAAAAGAGAAAGCTAAGGCTTCAATCACAGCAATAATAATACTGGGATGCGTTCTGATCCTCAAAGTCAAACGGCGTAAACAAGAAGAAAAGAAAGGCTTCAATAAGAGCGTCTGTACATCACAGAAAAAATTTTTATAAAAAGAAAGGGAAAGAAAGAAGTTCCAGAAAAAAAAAATGTCTCCCCTCATTTCGTTTGAGACAGCGGTTCACCTTGGCGGCGGTGCAACGTCGTCTGATAACCCTGCACCAACCCCTCCGTAGCTGCGTCGCAAGAAGGTGGGCGGCGCGTAGAGATGGACGGGAGGGAGACAGCGGCGGTGCCGCTGCTGGACCGCAACGACATCCCGTAGCTCGTCGACTCCTCGGTGCGCTTCTTGCGGGATGTAACGCCTCCTCGAGCGCTACTTCTTTCCATCGGCAGCGAGGGCGGAGTGCGCGATCCGTACCATTTTGCGGCAGCATTCGTCTTCGCCATCCGTGTTTGACGGCTGCTGGCAGCGGAGGTGGTGACGGTCCGGTGCACTACCGTATTGTCTTTCTCCTTCTCCTCCGCTGCCTCCGCCAGCTGCATGGGCTCCATGTACCGCGCGATAAAGGCGCGCAGGTGCGGCGCGGCAGGGTTGAGCTCCTTGCAGGACAAGACGTCGCGCAGCGCGTACTGGCCGTGATTTAGCTTCAGGCGGCACAAAGCGCGATGATAATAATACTCCGGGTTTTTGTTGTCTGTCTTGATGGCGTTCGTGAACTCCGCTTCTGCCTGGGCCGGGTCGTCGAGCGCGTAGAACTTGCGGCCCCACAAGTCGTGCAGCGCCGCGATGCGTCCCTGCGCCTCACGGTGCTCCGGTGCGTAGTTCAAGATAGCTTGGTAGTCCGCCAGCGCCTCCTCAAACGACTCTATCTTGGTGTAGCAGTCCCCACGAGCCAGCAGAACCAGCACGTTATCGGGACGCCACTTGAGTGACTCGGAGTAATACGTGACCGCGTTCTGCATCTCTGACTTGCCGTCCAAACTGGAGCCGATGGTGAAGAGGACCGTCGTCATCGCCTCAATCGCCTCCTTGTGCTCGCCGTTTGTGTCCTGCACGCACCGAAACAGATCTTTGACGCTACGCTTCAGCTCCCCGGCAGCAATGCGGAGTTGGGCACGTCGAAAGAGAAGCTCTACATCGTTCGGGTACACGTCGAGGCACCGCGTCACGCTGTCCTCGTCATCGCTGGTGAAGGCGGCGCTGCGGTAGCGGGCGTACAACTCCGTGAAGATGTACTTCGCCACGGTCAGAGAGAGCGGTGTGGGCAACGGAGGAAAGGTCACCGTGGCGCCGAGGTGATCCGCAGGCTCCTCCGTCGTTTCTTCAGGTCTGCCTCCCTCTTGGGTGGGGCAAGGAGAATGCGAGCCATCACCTTTGTCAGCAGCTCCTGTTTCCGATGAAGCCTCCTTATCAGGGATTGTCAACATCCTTTCGTCACCTGGAGTGGCAGCACTACCTTGTAGCCCCTCCTCTTGTGACTCTAGCAGCAGCCTTGCTTTCCGAAAGGCCTGGCGATTGCAGTAGAGTTGGATCAACAGAGGCGCCGACTGCGCACGGAAGTCCTCGAACAGTTCGTAGTGGCTGTCAAGCAGGGCCTCGGCTTCCTCCTCACGCTGCAGAGCGACGAGGAAGACAGCACGATGAAGAGCGATGGTGGGTTCACTCATGTACGGGTTCTGCAGCTTCGTAAAAAGCCGCATCGGTATCGGGCTGCTGTGGCCACCTGCCTGTGCACTCATTTCATTTTTTTCCGCCGCTTTGGCGGCTGCGAGAAGCTCCAACGCCTCCGTCGTGCACCGCAACGCCTGTTCCACGTTGCCGACCTGGAAGAGGGCGAGGCCGAGCGCGTCCAGCACGCCCGCCAGTCGTGCGCGGACCTCTGCTGCGGTAAGCTCATGGGGCGGGGCAGTCTCCTGCGAAGCCGTGGACTGCGGTGGGGTATTGTGGTGCGTGTCCTTCGGGCCGTCACCCGAAGTAGAAGGGAAACCTTCGTCGATCTGTGAGAGGACGCTCGTGCCTCGTGTCGGCTGCCGCTTCTCTCCCGCTAACTGTTCCGTACTCACCTCATTGACGTCATTCTGTTGCGCGCCCTCCGGCACAAACCGGCCCTCCGAGACGGCGTGCAGCAACTCGTTTGACAAAAACACGGAAGTCGGCTGAAACTGCGCAGTGCTGGGGCGCTGCGGTGGGGGCAGTGGTGGCTGAGCCGCGACTTCTGTCGGAATTTGCGTGATGAGTGACGAGAGCGAGTTCGGATGAAAAGACCCGTCCCGCGCGGCCAGTCGGGTCGTCGCGCTCTGTCCCTGCTGGCCCCGCGGAGCGCGCTGCTTTCTTTTGCGGAGTGACCACAACGCGCGACGGTAGCAGCGGATGGCGGAGCGGAGGTCGCACAGAAAGACGTAGCACTCGGCGAGCGCGACGATGGGTAGCGCGTCTTCAGCGTCAAAAAAGGACGCCTCCTGAAACTGCTGGATCGCCAGAAGAACATGGCCGCTCTGGAGCAGGCGCATGCCCTCCGCGTACTTCTCCTGCACCTTGAAAGCGGTAATGGAGGGCGCAGAAGAAGTGGAGGGGCCGCCGCGACAACTTTCAGGAGGAGGAGTTCGCGGCATTTTTGGTGTGGTCGTCGCTGTTGTTTTCTCCTTGGGCTAATGAATCCTGTGTTTGGACGTTTGTGGTAATTCTTGCTGGCGGCTGTTCCTCTGCCTGCCCCCTAGTGTTCGCTGTTGTGTTTTTTATGTGATCATTATGATGAGTGTCAACGAAAAAGAAATGGAAATTAGGAAAGAAAGAGAAAGAGTAATAGTGAAAGGGGAAGAGCAGAGAAGAGAAGCGACGGCACCGACAACCTGACAAACAGCTCTGAAAACGGCACAGGGCGACACACAATGAAACGCACAAGAACGGCGCGTCGGTTTTGTGAAATGAGCGTTATGTTCCGCGCTCAGGAAACACAAAACACGTCGAGATTCTGACTGCTGCATTTGGTCACGGTTTGATTTCGTAGTCTGTTACTTAAACGCAATACACAGGAGATCCCACGAGGAGAAGGAGAAACAAAAACTTAACGATTCATATACGCTCCTCAAAAAAGAAAAAAACGGCGCTTCCTTCAGCTGCTCTCTCAGAAGAATGAAGAAGATGTGAGCAATGAAAAGCAGTACTTGTTCTCGGAGAATCGACTAAGTTGAAGCTGTAACAACCTGAATTGTCACTTTTTGCTTCCGTGGGGGCGGCGATTACGGTGGTTCGACGCATGGTTGGTGGCCGCGGTGTCCTTCGCCGGTGCGCGGTGCTCCTTCTTGGCACCGTGAGAGCGACGGCTGCGCTCCTTGTCATCCTTCTTCTTCGATGACGACGACGACGGCGAGGTGTGATGACGGCGACCTCGATCCTCATCGCGCGGAGAGCTGCGTGGACTCGAGCTGCTCTCGTGGTGGTCTTGATCGCTGCGACGGCCACTCTTGTCATGGCGGTGTACTTTGCTGTCGCTGTGCGAGCGCGTCGAGTGTGTGCGGCGGTGGCCGTCGTGTTGGTCAGCATCGTTGCGGCGTCGTTTGGGAGAGCCGTCCATCTTGCGGTCGCCGCGGCTCGGGCTGCGACGCCGTTTGCGGTCCTCCACACCCCTGTCGCGACGGTAGCGTTCGCCGTCGTTGTCTTTGTGGTGGCTGCCGTGGACGGGCGCCACGCGCGTCCCCTGCGCCTTCCTCCTCGCCGCCGTTGTTGCCGCCGCCGGCTCGACCGCCTTTTCCGCGCCCATCAGCACGGGGCGGTAGTCCGCCTGCGTGCTCAGCTCGTAGCGGTACTGATTGACGCAGTTATCGGCAATGGGACCGCCGTAGTGCTGGCCCTTCGCCAGCCCGGGGTCGGGGCACTGCAGCGTTTCGTGTCGGGGCCACTCCGCCTCGTACCGGCCAACACGCCCTGCCACGGGCGTCAGCGCCGCGACGGAGGCGGGGATCGGCACCACCGGAGGCGCCAACCCAGAGGACAAAGGGAGGCCATCGTTGCCAGGACCGGTGAGCGCGTCTAGCTGCGTCGCCAACTTGGTGGACTCGTGGCAGTAAAGAAAAGTGCTGCCGAAGTCCTCCTCCAGCTCGACCACCTCCTTGCAGGCGGAGCTGAGCGCTTCGCAGTTGATGAAAGGAATGCGCAGCACGCCCTGGTAGGAGAAGTTCGCCTCGCTAAAATCGACGTCCACCACGTCGGGGTAGAACTTGCCTAGCACCGACTTCGGGTCGTTTACGGCGTCGTGCAGCTCCTCTGGCAGTGCGTTTACGCTCAGCCGCGGCAGCACCGCCAGGAGCTGCTCCACCGGGTGCAGTGGCGCACTCATGCGCATCTCGACGTTCACCGTCGCGGTGAAGGCGGCGAGGTCCTGCAGAAGCGGTGCGTAGTGGTAGGGGAAGTACCACTCCCACGAGGGGCAGCCCTTCGTGTAGTAACGCATCACCCACTGCATCCCACGCAGGTACTCCGCACAGCAGAGGCGGATCTGGTTCTCGAAAGCAGACCGGTTGACAGACGGATCCCAGCCGAACTTCGCCTGGTAGTAGGCGTCGCGGTACGTCTTGTCGAGGTAGGAGAAGCCGAGGGGCTGCTTGTCTACCACCAACCGCACCCGCTCCTTCCGCACCGACGTCAGCAAGCCGAGCAGCGCGTCGCTGACCTCCTGCGCGTTGCCGCCGTCAGACTGCAGCGACTCCGCCACCTCCTTGGCCTGCTCCTCCATTTTGGTGACGCGCTCCTCGACGTGCTGCTTCGCCCGCTCCTTCGCGCGCACCACACCGTAGTACTCCTTCGACAGCTTACCCATGCACTTGGTGGCGAAATTCGACAGGAAGATGTGCAGGTGGGCGTAGTCGACCTCGCCGAGTTGGGTGAGGTAGCCGTGCAAGGGGAAGTCCCGCACGTAGTGGTCCAGCAGCATCTCAATACCGCGCGTCTTGATGGAGACGAGCGGCACGTGCGGCAAAAAGTCGTTGCCCACGAAAAAACACAAGAAAACGAAATCGTCCACTACGCGCTCAAACATCATTCCATCAATATCCTCAAAGTCCTTCTTCAGCTTCTCGCGGTAGGTGTGCAGGTTGAAGTAGCAAAAACGGTTGTGGTCGGGCTGGAAGGTGTCGGTCAGTTGGTTGCGCAGGATGCTCACGTGCTGTTCGTGGGTGGACAGGCCAAGGCAGATGAGGTCCGCGTCCATGCCGTGGATCACGTGGGTTGTGTGGAAGTCGTAGCCCGGCTGCGAGCGAAGACCACGGATGTACTGCATGATCTTGTGCTCGCCCTCGCCGGGTACATGCGCATCCGAAAAGACGACCGTCAAGTGGCGCCAGTTCTCGTCCTCGTTCAGTTTCTTCATGATGTACCACTCCAGCGCCAGCGCCACCCGCTCCATAAAGGCGGTGGAGGGCGTGATGACGTTGTGGTCCCACCGCTCTCGCACCCGCGGACGGGGCAGCTTGAACTCCGTCACGATACGATCTGCGCACGCGTTGGAGATGGCGTCGCTCTCCAGACGCTCGTCCGCCGCACGGAAGCGCCGACTGCGCTGCTGGTTCATCTTGCTGCGCGGTGCGACGCCGTCGATGCAGAGCACGAGACACTTCTTAGGTCGCACGACCTTTACGAGCAGGTCCAGCTGTTCAAACATGCGCTCAAACATCTCCTCCTCGTTCTCTGGTTCTGGTAAAGGTGCGGTGTCGTGACAACACGGGTGTATGAGCCCGTTCATGTCGACGTAAAGGTTGTCGTAGGCGTAGGCGCTGCAGTGGTCCGGTGGGAGGGCGTTGCCATGCAAAGCGGCGTCCACCACCTCTTGTGGGATGTTGTCGATGCAGTCCGCATACCAGCGCTGCAGCCACAGGAAAAAGCCCGCAATACCCATATTTGTGGTGCTGAGGAGATGGGCTGCGCTATTACGACGGATTACGTCAACGACTATAACCAAAGTGCTTCTGGTTGCGTTCTTCTCGTTTAGAAGAAGAAGAAGAAGATAGCGGCTCTGTGTGCAGATAAACACAATTAATAGGAAGAAGACGAAACAAAGAATATTCTTCCCGCTCTCACAGTGCGTCTGTGCGTCTGTGCGTGTGTGTGTTTCGTACTTGTGCTCCAGCGCGGATATTTCCTCCCTGCTTAGCCTGAAAGACAGGAACGGCATAGAGGTCCAAAGAGAACAAGAGGAGCATGAAGGCACAAGAAGGAGAGAAAAAGGGAGGTGGTGGGGGTGGTGGGGGTGGTGACAGCGAAGGTGCAACGATCTGTTCAGCGAGAGAGAGCGCATTCTTCGGCAGCAATGCTATCACACGAGACAACCATTTTCCGTACTTTAAAAAGCATGATCAAAAAGAGTTGAGTTTTCGGTATTTTAAGATGACTATTATTAGCGCTGATCTGTGACGACGTCCAATGGTGTTCTATTTTTTTTCACCGGCTTTTCGAACGGACGTGAGTTGCCTGATGCAACATTGTTGGATGGGTGTGGTGCAATCACAGCAAATTGGAGTGCAACAAGGATCTTATCAAAAAAAAGCGGCAGTTTTCGTAAGGGTAAGAGAGATAATTTTTTTTATTAAGTGAGAATATGGAGGCGCCAGAGCAAGAAGCACTTCGAAAAGCTGCACTGTTGTTGATGTTTTCTGTGTGGCGTCGGGGTTTTTTCACCTCTGCGCGTTGCTTGGCGGAGTCCACAGGAGCTGAGACAACCGAATGAGCTTCAACACCGTCGCTTTGGGATCCAAGATTTCCGCGTGCTCGTACTCGTGCAGTGTCTCGCGCGTTTTTGCGTGGAGGTGCAGGCGGCGATCCTCCACGGTCTGAAGCGCCGCAAGATGATTCAGCGTCAGCTCGTTCAACGCTGCCCGTCCTGCAAGCACCATCTCCTGTACCTCGTGGCGTTGCATGGCCTGCATCTCCGCCAGCTCGGACGCCTGTGCGGCTTTGCGGGCCTGCAGCCGTTGAACCTGCCGCTGCGTCGCCTCACGCTGGAAAACGGTGGTCTCTTGCTTTTCTAGAAGGTAAAGCTGCGCACGCACACGCGCTGCATCGCGGTAGCGCCGCTGGCGGAGGTACTGCTGAAGCTCCATTTGAAGATGCTGCACCTCTTTGGACCACGATGGTCCAGCAGAACCGTTGTCTGTCGCGGCTGCACTGTCACCGCTGTGGCGCAAGTCTGCCCGCATGGCCATGTCCTCCTTCTCTAGCTGTGCGTGATAGTGCTGCTGCGTGGCGGCGATCAAGACGGCAGCGTCGCGCTTGTAGGCGGTGACGTTGTCTCGGCACTGTTTGCGGAGGTCAAGCCGCTTGCGCTTCTGCTGCTCCACCATGCGCTCGCGCGTCCTTGACGCAACCGCGTCCGTCTCCGCGTGCAGGCGCTTCGCGAACAAACGCAGTGCCTGCTCCATGCGCTGCATGCAGGCTTGCGCGTTGGTGTAGAGACCCGCTGCTGCGCACTCCTCACGTGCCTGGTCAAGCTGCGTCAGGAACGACTCGACCTCTGCGGTGTCTGCCCACCATCGCCGTTGCGTGACGGCGTCTTCGTCCGCGGGCGAAATCGTTGCGGCGGCGCGACCGGGATCGATGGAGAAGAAGGCGTGGAGCGGCGGCTTTTGAGAACGCGTGCGATCCTCCTCTTCTCCAGTTTCTGCTCTTCTTGTTGGGGCCGGTGCTTGTTGTTGGATAGCCGCGCCGGCTGTCAGAGAACCTTCCGCTGGAGTCCGCCGCGGCGGACTCTTGGAGGCGCCGTTAAATACCTGTGATAAAGAAGGCGGCTGCAGGTTTTCGTCTGCGTGCATGGGAATCGTGTCATGCCCGCCATAGTTGTAAGAAAGGTCCTGGTTGGCAAATTCGGACACTACGAGGGATAAAAAGCCGCTCTTGTCGTCCATTGTAACGTAATGTATTTTTGATTACGATGATCTAACTAATCAGAAAAAGAAAAGGATATCGCTGCGGATGGAGCAAAAAGTGGGAGTTGACTCACGTCACATGTAAACGCGAGTTCTCCCGGCAGGTGTTAGCATGTGTGAACGGAAGACTGCAGCAACCCCGTCCGTAACAGCGCAGATCGTGATGCCTATGAGATTCTACGCTACTCAATGTGCAAGGAGAGCGGGTCGCAAGCCCTTCCCCTGATAGTTGATGAAGCGGGAGACAACGGTGCAAAAGGGCAGGAGGAGTCAGAGAAACGCCCAGACACCGAGCAACAACAAAGGAAAGCGGTGGAAACGACAGCGTTAATGCCGTCAAGTTTCCATAAAAGCAGTTTCCCGATTTAAAAGAAAAATGAAGAGAGGCTTTTTTAAGGAGAAAACTCCTCTTCAACGACGACTGTGGCATCAAGCGCTGCAAGTGTTCACTGCACTTTCAAAGGCACAGGAAAAAAAAGCAGTCCTTACGACTTCAATTACTGATTTTCCGTTCTGGTTTTTGTCTAGTTACCGGATGGCAATAATAATATAAAAAACGAAATCAATTCCAAGTTTGTAGTTTACATGTGAAATGTAAAAAACTGAGGCGACGCACGCCACCAACAGCAGCCAGGCTTCAACAATCAACAGCGTCAAATATATATATATATATATATATTATTTTTGTTCGTCTGCTACTGTGTGCCGTCATCTCTCTCTCTCTCTCTCTCTCTCTCTCTGCACTGATGTGGCCACCTTTCGGGGGAGGGGAAATCTTTACATCCGTTAAAAAAAGAAAAAGAGTCACGTTGTGTTCCTTTAGTTTTACAACTCGTAGATGCCATCAGTGAACTGGCCATCAAACACAGTGCCATCGGGGTACGTCAGCGCACCAGCACCGTGAGGCACGCCCGCCGCGTTTACTTGTCCTGCATAGACGCTTCCATCGGTGTAGCAAACCGCCGCGATGCAGCCGGGAATGATGCTCCCGTGCACCCATTCGCACTCTACCGACTCGCCAGACGGAGCGGTGCGTCGCCCGCGGCCGTGCTGCTTGTTGTGCGCCCATGTCCCCTCGTACACGCTGCCATCGCGCAGCACCTGGGTGCCGTTGCCGTGCCGCGCGCCGTCGCGCCACCCGCCCACGTAGCGCGAGTCGCGAATGGCACCCCGCTCTGCTGCGTCGATGTACTCCACCTCGGCGTCCAGCTCGGGCCGCCCACGGTGCCACACCCCGCGGAGGGTGTCACCGTTGGCCAGGCGCAGTGAGCCGTGGCCCTGCTCCATGCCGTCGAGCCACAGCCCGTCGTACTGCTCCTGCGACGCCCCTTTTGTCGCGGTGCCGGGGCCGGTGAGGCGGTCGTGTAAGAAAACGCCTTCGTAGGTGATGTCCTTGGTGGCGCTGTAGCAGGAACCGGCCCCGCAGCGGTGATCGCCCTTCCAGTGGCCCTGGTAGAAGGAGCCCGAGCGTGTGTTGCGCAGCATGCCGGTGCCGTCGCGGCAGTCGCGTGCAAAGGTGCCATCATACACCTCGTCGCCGCTTTCCTGGTGACCGGCGCCGCTGCGGGTGTCATCCATCCACTCCCCCTCGTACCGCTCCACCACCACCACTCCTGGATCGGCAGCGCTAGAGTCGCTGCTGGTGGCCGCTTTGTTCCTCTGGTATCGGACAAAGACGCCGTGCCCGGTGCGCTTGTCCCGCGACCAGCCACCCGTATACACCGTCAAGCCATCTGCCGACGTGCACGTCCCGCTGCCCTCGCGCACGTGCTGCTTCGCGTCCACGTCGCCCACGTAGCGTTCCCCGTTCGGGAAAACGTACACGCCGCTTTTCAGCACATCCGCCGCCCACGTCCCTTCCAGCACGACGTGATTCGGGTAGACCTCCTTTCCCTCGCCAACGCGCATGTTGTGCGACCAGGTGTGGATGTGCTGGCATCCCTCCGTGTCGGTCCACGTGCCCCGACCCTCCCGACACGCCTCCGGTCCCCAAATGCCGTCGTAGGTGCTGCCGTCTGCGTACACGGCATGCACCTCTGGCAGCAACACGTCCGCCACCCACACGCCATGCACCGCTGTTCCATCCGGGTAGGTCAGACATCCGCGTCCGTTGCGGCACCCGTTGCGCCATTCCCCTTTGTAGAGCAGGTCCTCCGGCATGAGTCGTGCCTCGCCGCTGCCGTGCGGGACGTGGCGCTCCCACTGCCCACGATACCACCCCCCGTCCTTGCGGCGCAGCAGGCCGAAGCCCTCGCGGCGGCCACCCGCCCACTCGCCCACGTAGGAGCGGTCAAGCCACTGATAGAAGCCGCGGCCATCCTTGCAGTTGGCGGACCACTCCCCCGCGTACACCTCGACACCGGGCTGCACCGGCAGCACCGCCCAGTGCCCCAAGTCCGCGTCACGAATTTCAGCCAGCAGGAGGTGGTCAATGACGCTGCCGAGGACCAACATCCCTTCAACGGCGGTGGCACGAGGTTTGATGGGCGGCGACGGCGGGAGAGGCGGCGTGTTGGTGGTGGGAACAGCGGCATTGAGGGGAGAGGGGTGCGGCGAGGATGGCTTCACGAGGGTGATCAACGCGGCGTCCGCGTCTCCCTTGCGAGCCTCCTTCCCAGTCTTCGACGCCATCCTTGAAAGCTGGTTGGACCCCGCTAAGCGAAAGGAGTAGCCGAAGCCCAGCTCGGCAAGCTCATCCGCCGTGAAGGTGTCAGGGATGCTCCACGCCGACCACGGCAGGTTGTGACGCTCGCAGAACGCACGCAGCAGCAGAAGCGGGTTCACTACACCGCCGCTCGCCGACGTCGCTGCCAACCAGGGGATGGAATGCTGCGAAGAAGTGGTAGAGAGCTGAGGATGGAGCCCACCCGCGTGCGTTCCTTCATCGCCGCTGCAACACGTAGCCGCCTCGTCCTCGTCCTCGCTCTCATCGGCCCGTACGGCGCTCTGCCACCCGTCTCCAGAGGCGGCGGCGTCGTCAGGAGCGGCGTAGTACTGAAATCCCAATCCCTCGCGGTGATCACCGCGCCAGTCGCCAATGTACAAGGATGTGAACAAGGAACCGCGCGTGTTCACGGTGGCGGCATGCGGCGACGTTATGGTACGGCTCGCCGCGCTCGCGAGAACACCGTGCAGCGTTGACATCATCGCCTTCGATGGTCCCGCGTTTGTGTGACTCACTTGCAGAGTTCCCTGCGTATTTCCGTTTTCGACCGCGCCGTCCGCAGTGGTGGAAGCGCTGCACTGCACCTCGCCTGTGCGGAGCCACATCGCGAAGAAATCCCGCCGCACCTCGGCGCGCAGCTGAAAGCTACTCTGCCCACTCGTCTCTAAGTAATGCACCGCAATCGTCAGCATTCCTACGCGGTAGGCGGGATCTGCCGGGTGCAGGACAAGCTGCTTCACCGGCTCCGGTGAGATGAGCCGCCACGAGGCGCTGTTTGCGTTCGGTTTCAACGTCGTGCAGCTCAGGAAGAGAGCGCAGCGGCTGGCCGTGTTCGCCTCCTGCATCCGCAGCACCACCAACGCCGGAACGCAGAGGGCGATGGAGAAGTACGCCACAGGGTGGGTGGCGCTGACAGCCCCATCCGTCGGGAACTCGCTGGCGGGGGAGATGGCGGTGGCAAGGGAGCCGATTGGCGCGGACATACTCATGAGGTGCGTCACCGACGGCGAAGAAAGGCTAAGTGTTGCCATGGTTCTTTTCTATTTTTCGCTTCTTATTGTTGTAATTGTGAAGGAGGGGGGCAATAAGAGATAGGGTGTTGTTGTTTTTCCCGTCGTGTCCAAATGTTGACCGTTTTCACAAGACGGAGAAAGGGGGGGGGGGTAAGAATCACAAGCACACACACACACACACACACGCGGACGGTTTGGATAGAGAAAGAAAAATGGAAGAGAGGAGAAGGTCGAAGGTGAGAGAGTAGAATGCACACCGGCCTTACGTACGAGTTTCCTCCTTCGTGTTCGCGTTGCCCAAACGATTTAAGTGGACAGGAAAGTACAAAGAATGCCACGCACTTAAAAAGAACGTGAGACGTCGAGACGCATCTTTTTTCTTCTTCTTGAGCGGTGTCCATTGAAATAGCTGAATAAGAAGACGCTTTTTTTAGAACGAAGTGTGCTCTGTTCGCATACAGCAATGACACAGTCACTACGCGAGAGTATCTCCTTCGTGTGAAAAACAACCCTCGCGACTTCTCACGCGACACTGCTGACTGCACACACACACACACACAAGTTGATTTTCTTTTTTTTTCCTTTTTCCCTTATTGCCAGGTTGCACGGTATTTTGATTCACCAAACTACTCTCCAATTTGCTTTGACTGCTTCGGCGACGAAGCAGACCTCTCTTTCTCTCTCTCTCTCGTTGAAGACATCGTCAATTACCCGTGAGCAAGAAAACAAAGGGGAAGATAGTATGTGCTCTTCGCAAAGAACGCCGTTGCCTCTCCTCCCTCCATCAAAAAAGCTACAGGAAAGGAAAAAGGACTCTGATGGAACAGCAGACAGAGAAAAAAAAAAGCAGCAGAAACAGAAGAACAAAAACGCTGACAACGCAGACGGCAACTCCAAAAGCACACATACACGCGCAAAAAGACCAAGGGTAAAAAAAAAGTGCCGCCGATACTTGACGAGCAGGGCGATGGAGACAGCGTTGTCGATTACCGAAGCCCTAACACAGCGCAAGAGCAGAGCTGTAGGTGGGAGGAACACAAACAATGAACTCTATCATACGTGAATACATCACTTACATAGAAAGGGCACCGGCAAAGAGCACAGCTCCCGCGTTTTGCACCGCACGCGGGTGCCAAACAGCAGACAGCAAAGAGAGAGAAAAAAAGAGAAAGGGAAATGTCGCATGCAAGAAGAAGAAAAAACCCTAACGAGTGAAACACCCGAAGTCGGCGTCATCGAATATGAAGAACAGAACAAGCACATATATGTGTGTACGAGAACCAAAAAGTAAGCGCAGAGTATTTGGTGTAGGAGTGAGGAAAGCAGAAGAGAAGAGAACTCTTTCGCATCAAACCAAAGAAGAAGAAGAGGAAAATGGGAGCGAAAGGAAGTGAAAATGATCAAAGACGCAAAAGAACTAAACGAATCAGATACGCTATCACGGCGTCCTTACATGACAGTGCAGCCGTCGGTGGTGCACTGCTTCGTGCTCTGTTTCTGTTGCGCATCCCTCTTCGTGCCGGCGCGTGATGGCCCGTTCAACGGTACCATAGAGCCGCTCTTTGCAAGCTCCTCCTCCTCACGCAGTGGTGGGCACGTTTGGGAACGACTCACCCCCTGCGGCTGCGAAGGCGACGCGAGCGACGGCGCGCGAGAGTGAGTGTGGGTCAGCTCGCCCGACAGCGGCGAGGCGCTGGGGCTGCACAGGGTGGAGATGGACGACTCGGAAGACGTGCGGCGGTGACGCGACATGGCGATCGGTTCGGAGGCGGCTGGGGACTGCCGCAGGGAATTGTTCGCCGGCGAGGCACCGGCCGATTTCACCGGCGGCTTCTGCGGCGCCGTGGTGGGCGATGCCGCGAGACTCTTGGCTTCGCGCTCCAGCGCCAGCTTCTTCACCACCGAGTCCGCAGTGCACGCCGTGTCGCGGGCGTCTGTGGCGGCATCCACGTGCCCCTCCGCGTCGACGTCCCTCCACACGCGATCCGGCAAGTCGCCCGTTGTATCGGCCTTGCCGCGGCTACCACGCGGGACGGGCGTGTCGGCGGTCGCCCACGTCGGCAGCGGGTGGACGCTGCTACTCCCTGCGTTACCGGACAATGCCGAGTAATCGTCAGTCGGGATGGAGGGGGGAACTTCACAGGCACGCTCGGTGATTCCTATTTTAGTCGCGGTATTCGGCGCCGTGGCTTGTCGCGGGTTTGGCAGGGAGGAGACGTGGATGGAGGCGTTGGCGTGTACGAGCTGCCCATCTTGCAGTGGTGTCACGTCTTTTTGTGGGGCTTCTAGTGATGCCGGTAAACGCCCAGGAGGGACACTCTCGATGTTGGGCGTTGCGCCAGCATTCAGCTCCTCGGCACGAGTGGGAGAGATGACTGTCGGCGAGCACCACACCGGCTTCTTCAGTGGACCTTTTTTGTTACGCAGCCCGTTCAGCGAAAAGTTTGGGTACGGCTCCGTGGTGGTCCTGCCCTCGAGGCCGGGGGAGCTTGCAGTCTGCGGCGTGGATTCGCCTACCGCGACCAAAACTTGCGCTGGCTGCCCCGTCCCAGAGGGCGAGCTGCCCTCCGTCAGCGGACCCGAAGACGCCGCACGGCTGTGACGAAACGAAGTTTCAAAGGCGCCGAGAGACGCCACGGAGCCGTACAGGGCGTGCATCGAGGGAATAAACGACGCAGCGGCGGAGCGCTCGCTCATGTGGGAGGTGTGGGACACGACCGAAACTGTGCGCCCGTGCTGCGGCGGCAGGCCGGCTGACTCTGCCGGCGGCGTGGACCGCGTTTGCCCGCTTCCGACGGTGCTGATCGGGTTGTCGAGCACGAGCACAGCGGAGTTCCGCGCGCACGGGCTCGTCAGCGGTGTCACCTCGTCCGAGTCGTCCGGCTGCTTAAGCCACAAGTGCAGGGCCAGAGACGCACGCACCGCCGTGCTCACTGCCTCGCCATCCGCGTTGGACAGCATGTACAATGGAAGATACGTCGACGCGCCGGGCGGCAACGCTAGCAATGGGCTGCCGTCGGATGGCGTCACGCCTTCACTAGTCGGCTCTGCCAATCTGGGCGGCTTTTCTGCAGAGGACGCGCACGGGGTGTGCAGCTGAGAGACGGTGCGGGAATGCGAGGAAGAGCGATGAGCGTCCTTGGCTTCGTTTTCCTTCTTGCTCTTCTTGGCTGCTTTATCGCTTGACTTCGATTTGCACGGTTTTCCACGGCGATCGTCGTCGTCGTCGTTGTAGTCCACCGCACCACTTCTAAACAAGTTCGCAAAGAAATTGTGAAAGCCGTATGGGGACTGCTTCTTCTTGGACAACTTCCCCTCCTTCTTCAGCATCGCCGCCCGCTGCAGATGCAGCCCTTCCTCGCTTTCCGCGTCCTCCTCGTTCACGAAGTACCCCGCCAAGTGCAGACACTCCATTGTGATGGACTCTGCCTCGGAGAGGGGCACCGACTTCTGTGCCGCCGCCGCGTGCTTCTCGGCGTGGTGCGTCCCCACCACAAAGATGGGGACTTCGCTGAAGTCGCCCGCGGTGGAGGCAAAGCGGACGGGGCCGGTCGAAGTGCGCGCCTTCACCACCTCCTTCATCCACGTCCGGAGGTTCAACAGTGTTTTGCGGTGCAGTGCGGAGAACACCAAAATGACCACGTCGCACTTGGCGAGGTAGGCCGCACGATGCTCCGAAAACTCTGGCGCGCTGCTGCAGTCCGTAAAATACACCCGGTACGGCTGTCTGCCGCAGTACTCGATTTGCGTGTAGGAGTCTAGAAGGGTTGGCTCGTACTCGGAGGAAGAGGAGAGGCCCTCATGGTCGAGGTACTGGCGGAGGAGGGATGTCTTGCCGACGCAGCCGTCACCCAGCACGACCGCGCGAATCTCGGGCAGGTGCGATTTGGCTGAAGCGCTGTGCGGCGGCGGAAGCGGCATGCCACCAGTCATTACAAAGGACTTTACTTGTCGTGTTGTTGATGATGATTTCTTTCTCCGGAATGGAGTGCCACGGCCCTGTGGTGTCCGTCTCGGCTGCGCCTCCAGCAACCGTGAAAAGCCTGAGTGCGCTGCTGTCACCGTGGATCACAGCACGAAGAGAGGAGAAGAATCTTGTATCGACCGTTGATGTCGAACAGTTTTCTGAGTTGCAACCTTTCGGCAACGGCAGTACCGGTCTCAATCCAAGGAGCTGCGAGAACCGCAAAAAAAAACGTCTTTGTTTTTAATTATTAGTTCAAAGTTTAGTTCATACGCATACTCAATAAGGGTATAAGAAAGGAAACAGAATATATATATATGAGACGCTCTTTCACGTAAACACCAGAAAAAAGTCCTCTTCTCTTCGAGAAAGTGATGAAGTGCCTCCTCGGATGCACTTCGAAGCGGTCCTTACGGTCGGCGTTAGCCAGATTTTATTGGTACGACCGTCACAACGGATAAGCAATTCAGTTACTGAAACGGTGCAAGCGTATTGAGAAGGGGAGAAAACAAACCAAAAAATACACACAGGTAAATCGTGCAAACGAGGGAATATGTTTGAAAAACTCAACAGCCCTTATTTCATCAATTCGCTTTCTTTCTGCTTTTTTAAACGAATACAGACCTGCAAGTAATGGAGCAAAAAAAAGAAGTGAGAAGGAAATGTACAGCAGATGGACACATACACTCGGCTTCAATGTACGTGTGTGTGCGAGTGCGTCGCTCTCACGTGGATGACTGCAGAACTCAACTCGACCGCGTTAAAAGTTAGAAGAGCAAAGAGGAATGGAAAGAAACGCGCTCTCTGCTTCGTTGGCAGCACGTGCAAAAGAGCTACAAGAGCAGAAACAAAAAATAGTAGTAGATGTGTTGCAACGAAAAACACTACGACGGCCTTACAAGAGGCGAGAAGGAGGAAGACAGCAAAAACAGATCAGAAAAGAGCAGAAGAGGTGGAGAAGAGCAACGAGACCACAACAAAGAATTAAAGCAAGAAAAAAAGGTGAGGAACCTAAGAATAAAAAAAAGAGAGGACCGTCTGCACCGATTTACGACGCGACAAAGCTTGTGCAACGTTCGGTACCTCACGGAAGAGGTACGTGCGGTGTGTTCACCGTGAAAGCCGCAGGCGTTTATGAAGGGTTTGTTGTTGCTCTACTTTGTTCGCTCGATTTCAAGATAAAAGAAAAGGCTTTTGATTAAGAGGAGACTTTATTTTTAGAAACGGCATGGAACAGCATTAAAACAATATGTGATCCGAATCAGTCAAAGCAAATAAAGAGAAGTAAATGTGGGAAATCCTCTCTGAGGGCGATGTAACTGGGCCTAAAAAAAAAACGCGTATTAACTATCAATACAACTACGGTATGCAATGCAACGACGAGTTCAGCTATTGGAAAACAGAAAGAACTGTTTTTGAGGTACTCTTTTTCTTTTCTTTACTAATAATACGGACAAGGACGAAATAATGAAAGAGCAAAATGCGACGATGCGTGGGCTACTCAACTATTTCGATACTTCAGTTCAAAAAAAAAAGTGCAGCACGAATCCAAATGGCAGAAGTGCTTTGGCCACCACCTGTCGTCGTAGCAGTTCACGGTGTTGTGTGGGAAAAGACGAATAGTAGGGAAAGGACAGCAAAACCGATATTCTACCTTTCCAGCACTTTAAATGGCGTTGCAAAAACAAGCAGGAAAAAGAAGAGGCAAGGATGTACGACGGAGACAAGAAGAAGTAGATAACTGGAAGTGAAACGAGCACGGCATGTGCGCAACAGAGAAACAAAAAAGAATGTACATTTAGGAACTTGCGCTCCGCTACCCATGCATTTCCTGTTGTTTCCATCAGTAACAACTGCGCTCGGCAACACCGCGCTAAGAAAGCAATTATCACTGGTATTAAATGCTGGTGTCTTGTTTTTGTTTGTTGGAAAGCAATAAAAACAGGAGGAGGGTTTACTCTGCTTGAGCACCTCGCCTTTTCCTTTCGTTGTCTAACGCAGCTGATACCGATTCTTGTGCTGTTGTATTTTGGTGTGCGTAGTGTACAATAGATCGTCAGAGAACCACTGCCTCGTAGTTCGTCATCAGCGTAGCCGGTGAGACCTGACGACGGTTAAAAACAAAATAAAAAAAAAAGAGTGCAGCGCCCTTCTCACTTTGATTCCCTTTGGTGATTTCGATTTCTTTCGTTTGATTAAAGACTGCGTGCCCGCCGTCAACGATTGTAATCGCGCGTTGACTCCTGCACGCTGCTCCGTATGTAACTCAGCAGCGTCTCCAGGTAGACCTCGCTCTCCCAGTCACGGTGCAGACGCGTGCGCCACTCCTGCAGCCGCCGGCGACGCTGCGGAGACTCGTGGAACTCATTCGCGTCTGTGTACACAAACGGGGCCGCCGCTCGCGCCATCGCCTCCTCGACGTACAGCAGCGATGGACAGCTCACGAGCTCCGACTGTGCGCTGCAGGCGACCGAAGCACGGATGCGGTCCTGCCAGTCACGTGCAAAGCTGCGCGTGAGCGACACCGTGCGCGACAAAGCACCAAAACGGTGAAAACCGTACTTCAGCACATCTGCGAGCGGATACCAGAGGAGGCGCCGCCAGAGACTCGCGTCACGGCTGCGGGCGTACAACTCGCTGTTGCGCTGCACAGCTACGTAGGCGTGAATCATCGCGCGAAAGAAGAAGAGGCGGTGCGGCGGAGGGGTGCTGTCCTGCGGAATCAAATGCTGTGTGGCGCGCTCCAGTCGCTCCACCCCCTCACTGAGCGTGCGGCGGTAGAGTCGGTCGACCTCTGCCGCGTCAAGGGAGGCAGGCGCAACCTGGTAAAGAGCCTGCAGATCCGACACGGGGTTTACATGTGTGTAACGGAAAACAGCATCGGAATCCGCGTACGAAGGAGGGGTGCCGGTGGAGGTGGTGGCGCTGAAAGACCCTCCTAGACAGCCAACGTAAGGTGTTTGCAGAGCCATCAATGGCCAGGCGGTTGCCGCGATGCACCAGAAGACGGCGATCACGGCGCACAGCGCGAACATGGTGCGTGTTGCACGTCCCGTCAAGCGCCGCAGCGGTGTGGAGGCGGTGACGGAGCGAAAGGGGTGGTGCTCCTGTCGTGCGGGTTTTGCATTCCCAGTCGTCTCGCTGCCGTCGCTGCCTTGTTGTGCGCGGTCAGTGCCTAAGTGAAATTCAGAAGACGTGCGCGATGTCTTGTCTCTGCGTGCTTGAGCGTCTCTCGGGGCTTCGCGTGGCGCAGGAGGACGAACTGAAGGTAGTTCCAACACGTTTGTAGGCACGCGCTGCGACGCGAGGTGTTCCTGTGGTGGCGCACACAGCACCTTCGCCCGGCCGTGTCCGTGGCGCTGCATGCGTCGACGTACCGCCTGCTCCTCCTCGTCTGGCAAAATCGTGGAGAAATTCGGGTCCATGAGTGTGGCGCTGCGACGCGGCAGTGTTGCACCCGCACTGGTGTCACGCGCGGCGGACAAGACATCTTTGTGATCGGCACCGTCGCACGCCGCGGCCCCTGCCGAGGTGAGACTAGACTGCGCGGTGCTGTGGGACGATGACACGACCTTGGCGAGCGACTCGCTCAGCGAAGACACGCTGGCATACCGCGCATCGTACGGCCCGACCAGAGCCCTCCCACCACCACGATGCACGTCGTCCGCTTGCAGATCCACAACCTCACTGGCACGGTGGTGCTGTCGGCGAACACGGTCGTGGCGGTGATCAGTGGTGCCGTTGTCCGCCTCCCCCACCCCGCGCGCCGTGGGAGACGACATGCGAGACGATGACAACGACGACGCCCGCCCACTCGTCGAGCTCGCCAGTGCGTCCGCCGAGTCACGCTGAATCGTCGGGCGTTGCGGCCCTTCAACTCTGCTCCGCGAATTCTCAATGAAACCCCACATGTCGACAGCTGACACGGATGATCGTCGGCTGCCTGCTATGGAGGACACACCCAAGCTGAGAAGGGTCGGTGCTGAAGCGGCGGGCTGGAGGCGCTGCCCGCCTCTGCCGCGTCGGTTCGGCTCGCCTCTCGAGTCCGCAGAAAGAGATGGCAGGTGTTCCCGGGCGGGCCTGATGGAGCTCAGCCGTCCCCAAGGTGACGGGGGCGGCGGCGTGCGCACGTCACTTCGGCGCTCCGGGGCAGCTGGGCGTGTGCGCGGGGCGTTGCTCCCTGCCACGGACTGGCGGAGATGCGAGAACCCGCGCAGGAGCGTCGAGCGCACTGGCGACAGAAACTCCTGTGCTGCCCGCATGAGTCGCAGTGGGCTGGCCATGGAAGTGGAGGGCGAGTGCACGTCCTTGTCACGCGAGTCATCGCCGGCGCTGTCTGCGTCTCGCTGCTTGCCGCGGCGGAGAAATGCTGGGGTAGAAGTGAGCACCACGACGTTGCGGTGTGGTGGTCGCGGGTGAGAAGGCGAAGCTGGCGAGCTACTAGCGGTGGGCCAGTCCGGTGCGCTGCTTGACGGAGAAGGAGGTGTGCCACCGGTGTCGTACACCAGCGTGCGGTTAATAACAGGGGCAGCCGCACTCGCGGTTGTCGGAGAAGAAAGTGGAGAATCCTTCGACAAAACACCGTCTTCTCCTCGGCGGCGAGTGCTGTCTTCGCGGGGGTCGTTATTCCTACCACGGCTGTGTTTCACGCCTGCGCGGGCGAAGCCTGTTTGGCCATGTAGCACCTCTGCTTGTGAAGTCGACGAACCTACGGAGGACGAAGAGACGGAGGGAATGGCGCTCGACAGCTGCACCTCGTGGCACACCTGTAACGGCACCACATTTGCGTCCTTGTTACCGTCCACACCAGCACCACAACCAACACCAACGGCACGTTTCTTGAATGGCGGGCTGTGCGGAGACGCAGACGAGACGCTAAGGAAGTCAGCGGAGACAACGTGGGGGCGGCGGGTGGCGGAGGAGGCGGTGGTGGTGCTGCGACTGCGACTGCGCTTCCCCATTCAGTAGCCTCGCACAGGAGGAGAGGAGGGGGACAAAAGTAAAAGACGAGAGAATAGGAGCGAAGGAAATCACCCCAAGTCCTGTTCCTTGCGACTGCGGGAGACGGGCAGCTGGATTGACTTTGAACGTTCGTCCCCGACTTCGCACAACAAGAAAAGAGGAGGGAGCAGCAGAAGGCGTAGGCGACACGTACAAAAGAGCCGCAGCTCGGCAGCGTTAAATGGATAAAAAAAAACACAAGGAAGAGAAGCAGAGAAAAGGGAGGGCGGTGCTGCGATCTACGCCCACCAAAGGGCAAAGGAAAAGATGCTATCTATGATGAGGCCCGTCACGGAAATGAGGAAGTGAGACGCGGAAGTTCTCGCGGAATCCACCCATTTGCGGTGACGATGCGGAAATTGGAAATGGCAAGTTGGTTTTCTTGGAAAAAACAAAGGAGTCCTCTGGGTCGTTTCCGCAAGGCGAATGAAAGCACACGAACGCGAACAGCACCTAGTGCGAGGGAGCGTCAACGAAGTTCGTGTGACGACTCGAATGAATTCTCCATTTTCCTTTTCAGTGAGTACCACGAAAGTGACGTGTAAGAAATAAAGCCCCCATAGCGACACGCAGAGAGTAAGAAGAAGAGTAGCAGTGGTAAAGACAAAGAAGAGCGCAACTTCGACTTGTTAGCAGCAGTTTGCAGAAGAGAGTGATCTTCATCGCCGCGTCACATCCTGAGACCAGAAGAAGCAGAGGAAGTGGTTCAAATCGCCGCGACACCACAGCTGCGTGATCACGCAGAAGAAACGTGCGGTAAGGATCGCATTTTCCTTTTGACATGAATTTGCCATCGTCGCCTGCTCAACGTTTTTTTTTTTCTTCCTTCCTCCTTACGTCCTTTTAAAGGGACGAAACTCGGAAGGTGTATTTCATGCACTTCTTTTAGCACTCATCTTCGCTGTTATTGTTATTATCGTGAGTGAAAACGGGAAGACACAAAAAAAAAGCCGTTGTTAAACGAGTTAAAGGAAACAGTAGACAAAACTCCTTTTTAAGGGGAAAGGAAAAAGACACCTGTTCTTACATACGTCGCAAACTCCATAGTTTTACCACTCACCGCTGATGTTCTGATGCCGCTTATTCAGCGCCTTCTCATTCGCGTTGCGTCGCTTCCCATCCTTCACGTTACGCATGCTGTGAAATTCATGACGCGACTTCTTGCTCATGTGCGCGGCAGACTGCGAGAGGTCCATCTTGATCGGCGGCGGCTCGCTCAAGGCAAACCCGCGCGCCACCGCCGCCAGATCGAGGTTCTGCACGTTGAAGACGTTCTTGAGCTGACAGCTGCTGTAGCTGAGGAGGTAGCCCTCGTACGCCTGACGCGCCGAGGTGCGCAGGTAGTAGTTGGAGCTCACCAGCTGCTCCAGCTGGCTCTGAATGTTGCTCTTCACCTTGCTGATGTCGAACGTGTACTCGTTCACCTTCACCTTGGCATCATCGTACAAGTACTTGAGAAAGAGCTCCTCCTGCGGCAGCAAAAACATCAGCGCATTGCCGCAGCGACCCGCACGCGCCGTACGGCCGACGCGGTGGACGTACTTCACCGGATCATCTGGCGGGTCGAACTGCACAATCCAGTCCACCTCGGGAATGTCAAGTCCACGCGCCGCCACATCCGTCGTGAAGAGCACGCCGCTGGGCGCGTTGCAGAACTGCATGTACGTCGCCGACCGCTGATGCTGCTTCTGCTTGCCGTGAAAGGCGATGCACGGGACGTCGATGTAGTTGAAGAGCTCGCAGTGAAAGCTGACGCTGTTGCGACTGCTGAAGAAGACGATCATTTTTTTCTTGAGGTTCTTCTTCACAAAGTGGTACAGGATGAGCAGCCGCTGCTCGCACGGGCACATGACGTAGCCCTGCTCCAGCGTGTCCACGGTGGCCTTGTCCTTCTTGCTCTTCATGGAAATAAAGATGGGTGTCTTGTGGAAGGAAACGCGGGCCAGCTGCTCCACGCGCGTCGTCTGCGTAGCGGAGAACAGAAATGTCTGACGATTGCGTGGAAGCAGCGACACGATCTCGCGCATGTCCTCCTCAAAACCGTTGTCCAGCACCCGATCGGCCTCGTCCACCGCAAGCAGCAGCAGGTTCTTGGTGTGCCAGTCAGTGGTGAGCTTCAAGTGGTCGAGCAGGCGGCCCGGCGAAGCTACCACAATCATGACACCGTTGGCGAGCTTAAAGCCCTCCTGGTTGCGGCTCTGCCCACCAATGCAGCAAAGGAAAGTCAGCGAGCCGTTGAAGTGCTTCAGCAGACGCAGCAGAACACCCTCAATTTGAAGGCAGAGTTCGCGAGTGGGGCCGATGATGATGGCAGCCGTGCCGTTGCTCGGGCGGAAGCCGGCGCGACAGACAATCTCGACAATGGGGATGAGAAACGCGAGCGTCTTGCCAGCGCCGGTCTTCGCCTCGGCCAGCAAATCGCGGCCTTGAAGGGCGGCCGGAATGCAGCGGGACTGGATGGGCGTCAGCTCCTTGAAATGGAACTCCTGCTCCAACGCGGAGACAATGTGCGGGTTTAGGTGCAGCGCTTTGTAGTCGGTGACGGCCGGGATAGACTTGGCGAGCTCCTTGCTGCGTTGCGCCATGGCCTCTGCGGTGCTGCTACTAGTACTGCGATTCAGGGACGACGACGATGACCCAACAGCGGCGGTAGACGAGTCCCCTTCTTTGTTAGAAGAGGTCTTTTCGCCAGTGTTGCTGCCGCCTTTTGCTTTCTTGCTGCCCTGCACCTCTTCCTCCTCGTCCTCCTCTTCCTCCGCTTCCTCATTACGGCGTCTCTTCTCTGGCCATGTACGTTGCTGGTGCTGTGACACATCCGACGTTGCCTCAGGCCCCATTGAACTATCTACGGGCGTCTCCTCCGCCGCTGCGGCCCCCGTGTTCAGCGCGTCTGCCTCACGGGCCGCCTTGACGCGGTGGTGGCGAACGCGACGTCGCTTTGGCAGTTGCTCTGTCGACGCCTCTTCTTCCACAGCCGCCGCAGCCACGGCCGGCGACGCAGCGGGCGTCTTGGACAACATTAAAAAAAAAAACACTTGCCTATTACGTGCTCTCCTCACGTGACAGCCAACACTCGTTGCCGGAGGGTAGGACTACGCTCAGTGCAGCGTTTTGTATCGGAGCCACGAAAACAAAAGAAAAATACTCCAGCTGATTCTGCATCAGGGAAGTGTGTGTGTGTGTGTGTGCGTGTGTGTGCGTTAGAAAGTGCGTTGTGGTGGTGTTCAACAATAATAACAACCGAGGAGAGAGAGAAAGAGAGAGCGGCATGGGAGCGTAGAAAAGCAAAAGGAGAATTGCTTGCGACAGATGGTTAGCACATCAATGGGGCGCGAAGCCTTCTTTAAACGCGAAGCAACAGCGTTGCTGTTTAAGCTCGATGTGTCCGCGAAGTTTTCTTCTTTCTTGTTTTCCGTTTTTAACGCCTTCCTTGGAGAACTAAGTGCAAACATAATATTAAAAGGAATAAAGGAGGGAGAGTTGCTTGAGCTTCTATTGCACAAACTTATTTAATCGACGTTCGGCGCTCTCCCACTTATATTAAGAACAAGCAACGACTTCTTCAATTAGCATCACCTAAACTCCTCCTCTGGATGATTGCTTTTTTTTTTCTTTTCAGTGTCGCGAGTTGCTCTGCTTTCTCGCCTCACGCCGCTTCGCCCAGAGAGACGAGTGCTGCTCCTTCTTTGTCATCTCAAAGATGGACTCGTGCTCGCGGCGTACACGCAGCGTGGCGAAGTCTCTCGTGCCGTGCCTCGCATCGTCATAGCCCATATCCGCATCCCCGCGATCGCGCTTGCCCTTGTGTGCTGTGGTCAGCTGGCGCGACTCCTTTTCTAAGTTCTTCTCCTCCGCGTCCTCCCGGATCTCGCGCAGTGCCTCCTGCTCCGCGTCCTCGACCCGCTGCAGCACCGTCTGCACCTCACTGTCGGACAGCGACGGATACTCGGCACACTTCACCTCCGTTTGCTGCTCGATCTTCTGCAAGAGGACGATGTCGTACTGGCTAATGATGTTGACGGCCTTTCCCTCTGCCCCGGCGCGCGCGGTACGGCCGACGCGATGAATGTAGTCCTCTACGTGGTCGGGGAGCGAGAAGTTAACGACGACATCGGTGTGCGGAATGTCCAGCCCACGCTGCGCCACATCCGTGCAGACGAGCATCCGCACCTTGCCCTCCTTGAACTTCGTGAGCGCCACGTTGCGGTTGGTTTGATCCATGCGACCCATCAACGGCAGCGCACGATGTCCAAGGGTGCGCAGCGCTAAGGTGATCTTGTGCACCAGCGCGGCGCTGCGGCAGAAAATCAAGATGTGGTTACCCGTCTCCTTCGTAAGAAACAGATGCAGATAGGAGAGCATCTGCGCAAAGGGGGCGAAGATGTAGTACTGCTTTAGTGTGTCGACAGTGGTGTTCTTGCGGTGTACCTGCAGCAGTACAGGGTCACGCAACGAGGCCTTCTGCAGACGGTCGATCTTGGTGCTCAACGTGGCGGAAAACAGCATGGTGCGGCGGTCGTGTGGCAACTGCTCGAGAATCGCGTCGATCTCCTTCTCGTAGTCCATGTCCAGCATCTTATCCGCCTCGTCCAGCACGAGGGCATGCAGCTTCACCAGCTTAAACCCCTTGGTGTTGCTCAGGTGATCCTTCACACGGCCGGGTGTGCCGACCACGACGTGGGGGCGCTTGCTCAGTTCGCACGCCTGCTCCACCATGTTCGTGCCGCCCACCAGCGTCGCCACGCGCAGTCCCACGCTGCGGCCCAGCATGATAAACTGCGCCGTCACCTGCTGCGCCAGCTCGCGCGTGGGCACCATGACGAGCACGGAGAGGTACGGCGTCTTGGGCTGCGTCAGCAGCCAGTTCACGAGGGGCAGCACGTACGCGCCGGTCTTGCCGCTGCCGGTCTGTGCCACGCCGATCAGATCACGGCCCTCCGCCACCACAGGAATGGTGGACGCCTGGATACGCGTGGGGTGCTCCCAGCCGGCGTCGGCGCATGCCATACACAGCTCACGGCACAGACCGAGGTCTTTGAACGTCCTGGACTTGAACTCCTCATCATTTAGTAGTTCCGATCCGAGGCTTTGGTGCTGAGAGGCGGGGCTGTGACCTGCTGTGGGCACGCCATCTTCGCCGTCGCTGTCTTCGCGAAGCGCCTTGGCAAGTTTTCGCCGTCCTGACGACATTATGATAGGTTGACTTTTGTTGCTTCTTGATTGTTGCGTTTTTAGTTCGCTCTCTTTCCCTCTATTTATGTATTGAGGGAGTGAAAGTCGAAACCATTGTCATTTTGATGTGGTAGTTGGGGATGATGGTAAACATACGAAACACCAGCGCACGGTGAAAGGCAAGATCATTGTGTCCGTCGAGCAATATGTAGGAGAAGCGTTCAAGGTGGATAGGGCAATTGAGGGATGTAGTGTACAGCAGGTCGGAATTTTCCTTTCTCCCTCTCTTTCTGTCGCTCCCCCGTGGTATCAGAAACATAATGGTGGTGGTTCCCAAAAGAACAAGAAGCTTGACGATCATCTTTTGTCTTCTTCAACCATCGCGCCTTCCGAAGAGAAGGTAAGCCGTCAAACCAGCCAGCTACGCGCGTAACCACTCTGCACAACGTGAAAGAGAACAAAACAATATCTTATCCTTTTCACCGCTTCCCAGGCGTCCGTTGCATTGTTTCCATTACCCCGGTTCTTATGTTTGTATCATTGCTACTTTTCTTTTCTTTTGTGGGGGTGCGTTGAAAATTTGTGGAAACAACCAATTGTAAAGCATGATGATCACCATCACCACCATCACCAACGTCATCATCATCAACACTAACGTCACAACTGCAAGAATCAGCGCACCTACAGATACACACACACACACACACAGCCACGTTTCCGTCTCAATGAAGCAGATAATTTCGTTTCACATGCGTCGGCAGCTTTGCATCCAGGCGTGGGTTCACCACCTGCAGCGGGCCGAGGTCTTTCGTTGTCTTGCCTAGTCGTCGCAGCACGTCGTCTAAGGTACGGCGCTTCGTCCGCTTCGCCTTGTGGCTCTGCGCGTCCGCCAGCTGCGCGCGCAGCTCATCGCCGCGCATGCCCATCTTCGGCTCATTCAGTTGCTCCTTACTGCCCGCGAAGAAGTCCTTCCAGTAGACGTCGTCGTAGTAGCCCTTCTTCAGATGGTCCGGCATGCGATTGTCCACGACGCGGTCCGGCATAAAAATGCCGTCCTTGCCGGGCGGGTGCATCGCCATCATGCCCTTGCGCCGTCGTATCTCCTCCAAGTAGGGGTAGATGTTGTAGACGAGGCTGTGCGGCACCTTGCCACGGCTGGCCGCGATCTCGCTCACGCTGCGCAGCGCCTTCACGGCCTCGAAGACGGCCTCCACCGTGTGTGTCGGCGCACGCGGGTTGTTGACCGGCCGCAGGTTGATCTTGCAGCCTGCATTTTGGAAGCCAAAGGCACACAGAATGTCCGCAACGCGAAAGTTCGCCACGATGCGCCGGGCCGGGTAGAGCAGCACCCGCGCGCCGTCCGCGTTGATGCGCACGGGGTACATCGGACCCTCCTGCTCCAAGTCCACGGCGATGATGTTCGAGAACGCCTGCCGGATCGCCTCGTTGCGTGCCTCCTGCGTGCTCGGCGCAACGGCACGGCCCCAGCCGGCGATGCCCTTGCCGCTGCCCACGTAAAGCACACAGTAGATCCACTGTCGATGATCCTTTGGACTAAACTTGACCACGCGCATATCGTAGGCGACCACGTTCAGCTGGAAGTTACACAGAAAGCGGCCACGGTGCTCCTGTGGAATGAGCTCCGGCGTCAGCCACGTGTTCGAGCGCCACTGGTTGTACTCGGTGTTCAGCTTGTGCTTCCACTGGAATCCCTCAGGGTAGAGGTCGGGTACGATTTTGTACTCGTTGTACAGGTCGACCCCGTTGTCCATACCTTTCAGGCCTTTGCTATCGGCAGCGTGGGCAACGGCTTCCGCAGAATCGCGCGTGTCGCGGAAGTACAACGAGGTGCCCGTCTCGAGGTTCACGAAGGGGTTGCGCATCTTTTCGAAGCGGCGTCGAGTGGCGCTGCCGGGCTTCATCCAGGTGTAGTAGATGCGAGGGATGCCACCGCGCATCGTGCCCTTCGTCGCGTACGACGACAGGTTCTTCGCAAGCGGGCAGGAGCGGCGGAGCATCGTGAGGCTTATAACAAGTCACAGCAAAAAGAAGGAACTTCTTTGAGAGAGAGAGACGACGGCACTTGTCGCTACAGCAAGCGAACGTGCACCACTCAACAAGAGAGGGAGAGAGGAGGCGGCGCAGCCTCTGTGTTGGCTTGCCTTTACGTCGCTGTGCTTTTCTCCGCCTGCTGCTTATGCTTCCCAGATCAGAAAAAGGGCATTGGAGACAAATGTGACGGCAAAAAAAAAAGCGAGAATGTGGAGTATTCGAGAGCCCAAGTGGGTTGAAAACGTAGAAACGAAGATGAGAGAAGGAGAGAGGAAAGAGGAGGTGCAGCGAGCACACTCCTTTCGGCGGCATCATCATCACACAGGCAAAAAGTGTTGCAGCTGATCACTTGCCGTCATTCATTTATGAAACGAGAACAGAGGAAGATTGGGGGCTTGCTGAGAGCGAGGGCTTCCACGGTACGCCGTGACCGGATTCCCACCATGGGCTACTGCGTGAAAGCAGAAGAAAAAATGCGCCGTTCAGATGCGCTGGTAATGAATACCTGTGTCTCTCCTGTTTGACTTTTGTTGTGTTTTTTGAGAAGACTGCAGCTACAGCAAAGCAGTAAAGGAGGGATGAAATGTAAAAAAAGGAGAAGAAGCAAGACACCTTCTCCACAAAGTGGAATTCACCGTGCGCTCGGCCAGTAAAAAGGGAAAACGGAACACTCAACGCAACCATGCGAAACGGTCCAACTGAGGTGAAGACCACTGCGATGTTCCATAAAGCGATGAAAAAAAAAAACCCTTGGTCTGCGGCATGCGTGAAGTTATGTTACGTCCCTCGTGGCCCATCGCTGTTGTTCCTTTTTTCGCCGCAACAGAAGAAACGAGGAAGCCTTGAGTAAAGCAAATGCTGAGGGGTACAGTTGCTGGCAAACAACGACACATGCAAGGTGTGTGTTCATGGCACACACACACACACCCCGCCGCCGTTAATTCCTCCGAGGCTTCATATACCACGAGACACAATCCCTTTTATTCATTAACGGTCGATAAAGTACGATAATAATAAAAAAGCGTGATGGCTGGCAGGAAAGGAAACGGATGCCGCGAACTCTGCACCTGCCTGCACAAAAAAAAACTACCACGTGTAGCGACAGCTGCGCTATCAGTGACCCACCATGCCATCAGCAGCCTTGAAGAGGTTGATCGGGGAGCTGCCGTCCGTCACGAGGTAGCCTTCCAAGCCTAAACTCGCGAGGAGCTTCGCTTGCAGCTCCGGGCCGGCGCGGGCCATCTCCGCGATCGTGTCAGGCCCGAGCGCGGCCACAACAGCGCCCATCAGCGTGTGGTGGATCTCTCGCATCTCCCTGTCGTATTTTTGCGTCATCGCCGCCACCCTCGCTTCCTGCTCCGCCAGCAGCTGCTTCTTTCGTTGTTGCATTTCCGCCATGGTCGTGTACAGAAGTTGCTCCTTGGCGGCGCGCACGCTGGCGGCCTCCAGCGCCGCCTCCCCCTCAATGCACGAGGCCGTCGACAGAGCCTCGGCGACGGCTCTGGACTTGCCCATGCTCACAATGGACAGCCCGCTGCTCTCGGCGCTCAGCAGCACACGGCGCTGCGCCTCGTTCGCGACCTGGTCCTGCATCCGCTGCCGCTCCAGCCGGCCGTGCGCCTGCTGCTCGCGGGTCATGGCCACCTGCTGCGCCTCCGCCTCCTGCGCGCGAGTGGTAATTTCAATCGCCATCTTCACGGACTTTTGCAGTCCCTGCCGCGTGCGCTCGTCCAGCACCTCCATCTCCTGCGTGTCGACCGACGTGATGACGAGGTGGTTCGAAGGGAAGCGCAGCACCTCCTTCGGCAGCCCCGTCTCGGGGTGCACGCCAAAAACGGCGTTGCGCAGGCAGCGGCTGCTGTTCTTGTGGAACTCCTCAAACGGCATCGAGGCGACGGCAGCGCGGATGCGGCTGGCGATGTAGGAGCAGCAGTCCCCTACGAAATCGTTGACGCTGAAGCACTGCTTCGCCGTGGGCGTGTCGCCGCGGGCGACGTCGAAGTACCAGTCGTAGCAGAGCTGCAGCGCCAACTGGGCGTGGTCGCGTGTCTCGACGTGGACGACATCAGTCATGTTGGACGGCCCGAGAAAGAGGTGCAGGGCGGTGATGTGGTTCGGCTGCTTCGGAAGACACTTGTTGGGATTCGCCGGGTCCCACGGCGAGCCGGAGAGCGAGACGACGGTGAAGGCCTCGTCCGGCTCCAGCAGCACCCGGTCCGGCCCGAAAACAATGCGGGTCACCTGAGTCTTGTAGTTAAAAAGCTGCGTCACGCTGCGATGCGGAGTAGAGTACGTGACGGCGCGGTCCGTTTGCCCGTGCAGCGCGGCACGCGGCCGATCGCCCTCCTGCTCGATGTATGCGCTGTGGCTGATGAGTTGGGCGAGGTGGCGCTCCACCTGCGCGGAGAGCGGCTTCTCCCACAGCTCCTCCTCGGCCGCCAGCATGTAACTGCAGGGACCAGGGACGCACCGCACGACGCCCGTGACAGTGTCGCGCACGTAGAGACCCTCTTTTTCGCCTAGCAAGTAGCGGCAGCGCACCTCCGCCTTCGTCTTGGCATCGGGCACAACCTGCATGAAATCGTTAGGGATGAAGGAGCACGGGCCGCGCACCAGCCACCGGTCGCCCTCGTAGCGCTCCACGGATGGGTCGCCGCTGAGGTCCGTGAAGTTGCCGGTGGCAGCGACCAACACGGCTTGGTGCTCGGACAGCAGGAAGGCATTGCGGCAGCGTCCGCTCTCTAGCTTCTCACTCGGCTTCAGGAAAAAGGAGGTGTTGGTGACCACCTTGCGTGCCTTGGCAGCGTTCGGGCCAGTCCCGACGGCAGAGTCGAGCACGACGGCGTACTGCGAGGCAGAAAGGTACGTTCGTCGAATGCGCTTCAGCACTCGATCGTAAGGGTGCGGCACAAAGCACGGGCACGTCTCACCTGTCACGAGGAACACCTCGCCCGCCTTGCGCACTACGCGTTGCTCGCAGTACGGCGAGCGTGGGTCGGTGTACGCCTTCACAGCTTTCACGTGGAGGCCATCCTCCTTCGTCAGCGCCGTACCTTCCTGCGTAGAGAGATATGCTTCAAAGGACTCCAGAAAGCACATCCCTTCCTTCAAACGCACGTACTGCTCGCCCACGTAGTGCTCAATCCCCGTGTCGCGATCAGTAAAGGTCTCCGAAGTGCGGCACCACAGTCCTGTCCCGCGGTTCACGACACGTCCAGACACTACCTCCTCCACTCGCTCCTCCACCCGGGGATAGTAGGTGCCCGGACCGTAGAACAAAAACCGTTCGCCGGCCTCGCGCCGCTGCACGCCGGAGGCCGAGGCGGGCGAAGACGACACAGAGGAGTGTGCCCCACTCGGCTGCGCGTCGTAGGCCGCCAACGCCACAATCTGCAACGCCTCTGTGGCAGACAGCACTCTCAACTCCGCCACCTCCACAAGACGCTCCTCAGGGTACAAAGGGAAGGGAGCGACGTGCCAGCGGTACTCCTCCTCGCCCGAGTGCACCTCCACCTGCCCATAGGCGTCCCTCACCGGCTCCACCGCACCGGTGGCGGGGTTCACAGCGGTGCGGTGTGGATTGGCGATGCGGCAGAACTGCGTGGGGCGTAAAATGACAAAACTTGTCGGTGGCTGCGTGATCGTCTCGTGCGACGCGATGGGTCGCGTCATCGGGCCGAGGATAAGCTCCGTGGTGTTGGTGTTCTCGTTTGTCAGGTGAGCGTAGTGGAAAGGAGGAAGGCGCAGAAGGCCTTCGAAGAGCGCCTCGGCCGTGAGCTCTCGCGTCGCTGCTTGACACGACATGCCTGCTATGTGTTATTTGTGGCTGCCGCTATTCTAAGCTACACAAGATTGAAGTAACGGTTGGGTGTAAGCACCGATGCTGGAAAACCCAGTTGAGGAAAGGAAAGGGAGCACAGTAATGTTTTGTCGCGTGTAGGAACATGCACCGTGAAAGCATGCTTTGTTCCCTCGCAGAAGACACAGGCGGAAGCGGGTCGTTGACGCTGCACGCCAGGCTTTCCGCGTAGACACCTGCGACGCATGGGAGGTTCACGCGTGGCCATTCCCAAGAAAAAAAAAACTGAACCCACATTTTTCCGACTCCCGAACCTCTCATCAAGATGCGCATCAGCACGTTGCCAAGAAAAAAAAAACTCCACCCCCAAGCAGCGAAATCAGAGGTACTGCCCACTGGCTAGCCAATCATCATCCATTTTCAAATGAGACGTTGCTGTTGTCTTGCGATTTATTATCTATACAATTATTTAAACGGTTATCCAACCCCGGCAACGAGAAAGCGCAGACGCACCCGGGAGAAACGCACCGACTCCACCTCACGTGCTCCGTTGCGTCTTCTCCGCCCGTCCTCGGCACTGGTAGACTGCGTTGCTCTCTCGTGCTTCCCCCATTCCTTAAGCGATGTTATGCTTAAAAAGCAAAAGATAAAAACAGCGCGGCATCATTGCACAGGAAAAAATGAAAAACAGAAACGGCGACTACGGACAGACAGGAATACTGCACGACCCATTTTCCTCCTTTCCCTTTTTAAGCGACGGCGAGTGCGTACAAGCTACGCCTCCGTTTCCTCACGCTTACGCTTCCGCAGCTCCGCTTTCATGGCAGCGGGCAGCGGCGCCGGTGGCTTAAGGTCGCCGAGGGAGGGGTCGTACTCCTCCATCACCTCGTAGGGGCCTAAGGAGTCCAACTGCTTCGTTGCCACAGCTGCCTGGCCGTGCTGGTGCTTCGCCACCTTTGCGTAGTGCCTGCAAAACGTCTCCGCCACCTGCCGTAGCGTCGGGTGGTAGCTGCGGGTGAGCAGACTCACCTCCCAGGTAAAACTGCTGTCGGCGTTGGCGGACACCGTCTGCAGCGCTTCCGGGTTGTAGGCGCCGCGGCCGGCAATGACGTTGTCGCTTCCGCCGACAATGACTCCGCCAGCGAGTGGGTAGCGCAGCACGAGGCGGTGGCAAAGGGACAAGATGGCCATGGCGATGTGCGGCGGACACGACGGCGTCGCCTGCATCAGTCGGCGCAGAATCGCCGTCACGCGGGCAACGGGCAGGTGCTTCTGCGTGAGCACCAGCAGATCCACCGCACGCAGCACGAGGCCGACGTGAAAAGTCCACTCCCGGCTCGCATTCTGCTGCACAAAGTCGCCCTGTGCCATCGAGTTCGCGATCGAGAAGGCCTGCGAAGAGAGCGAGCCGGCAGAGGATGTCGAGCCCTGCGACGCCACCTCATCCGCGTCTCCATTTGACGCCTCGTCCGCCTCCTCGCGCGTCATCTTGGCCGACGATGACGACTCCGCCACGGGCATCTCGAGCGCCTCGCCAAGGCAGCGGAAGAGCACCTCGTGGAAGTAGCTCAAGTCCACCCGCCACTCCGATGCCGTCGCCGTGGCGTCGCGCTGGGCAAGGGTGGCCACCGCCACCAACGCGTGTAGCCGCGTCGTGACCGACGTCAACGTCTCCTCGCCCGACGCGTCCTCTGCGTCGCTATCGCTGCCGTTACCCTCGTGGCCGGAGACGTGGCGGCGGGCACGCGTGCCGCCCCCTTTCACGAGGTCCTTCAGCGCCTCCATCAGCTGCTGGTAGAGGTCTACGTTGACGAGCGGCGCAAACTTCACCAGTCCCTCCAGGGTTGGCGCTAAGATCTTCGTTTGATGCACCTGCGAGCACGTCTTGGACGCCTCGATGACGCGGAGGTAGATGACGAAGATGCGGTGGACAATGCGGGTCTGCTTCGCCGCGATTTCGGCGCGGTCGCGGCGTGCCTTCGACTTCTGCAGCTGCCGTGCTAACTCCTTGTCCTCCTTCTTCAACCGCTTGTTCTTCGCCTTCTCCTCGGCCAAGTCCTCGCGGTGCACGTCGACCATCGCCACGCGAACGTGCAGGAGCAGGTTCAGCAGTTTCGGGTTCATGGCGTAGCTGCGCTTGCGTACGATGCGCAGCAAGGCACCAATCACGTGCTCTGTCGTATCCGACACCTTTTGCCCGTCCAGGAGCTCCGCGAGCGCCGTCAAGCACGGCTGCGCTACACGCAGAGACTTGCAATTGGCAAAGTCGACGGCAAGGGAGAGCAGCGTGTCTGCGTGGTTGAAGTCCGGGGCGGAGCTCTTGACGAGGCGTGCGCACAGACGGCTACCGAGGGCTTGTTGCTCGGGGTGCGACTTTCGCGACAGCTTGCGCAGGAGCTGCAGGAAGTGGGTGTACTGCGTCAGGATTTCGTGCTCGAGCTTCTGCACGTTGTATACCTCCTTTTGCTTACGCTGATTGTTGCCATCTTCCGTCTCGAGCGTGCTGGAGATGCGGTAGCCGGGGATGACGTCACACAGGACGGTGCACTCTTTGTTGAGGTTCTCCACGAGCTCGCCGTAGTCGCTGACAGTCTTGTTGTGCAGCGCGTACAGGGACTTGAGTTGTCCCTGTAGGTACGACGTATTCATCAAATAACGCTGCATTGTGAAGAGCTTTAAATAAATAAATAAAGAGGAACGCTTTCAGCCTTTTTCTCCGAGAAGGGAGCACAAATATATATTCTGCTGGGGTGTAAGTCGACGAAGGAAGAAAACCGAACACGCGTTTCTCCTACAATTTGACGCTTGCTGCTTTGTAAGTGCGGCGGAGCGTAATCGCCAGGAAGCACGAAAACGAAGCGGCGATGTGGAACGTCAGCCTGCGGTCTGGCGTGAACGTGGGAGAAGAGGAAATCAAAGAGAGGCGGTGGTGGAAAGCAAAGAAAAATGAAAATCACGCGTGACTCGACCTATCGGGCATAACAAAAAGGGATATTATTTTTCTTTTTAAGGAGAGAACACAAAAGCAGAAATACTCTTTCTCCTTTTCTACGCCGGACTTTGATCGCTGTCGCTGGTTTGATAACTCTGACACCAGCAGAAACCGGCAAAAGTGGAAAGCAGCAAGACGTTTCGGCCTTCCGCATGGTAGGTGTGTATGTATTCGCTTGTGGCGCTCGTAGCCTAAGACGTGGGTCCCGATAAAGATAAGGATACAAGGCGCAGAACACATATATATGCCGGTCGTGAGGAACAGCTTCCGCACCGACACAGTGCAACGACAGTAGCAACAAAAAAAAGACAGCGAAGACAAAGTACCTTAGTAGTTGAAGTACTTCTCATTGAGAGACTGGAAAGCGGGAATGTAATTCTTGATGATGCCGAAGACCACCGCGAAGATCGTGAACAGGACAAAGAAGATGACAGAGTATTTGGTGAGCGGCGCGTTGCGGTCGTAGCATTCCGCCTTGATGGTGGAGGTGCGCTTGCAGCTCTTCGTCGTGCACGTTGCGGCCTCCAGCACTGCGATGACCGCACACTCCTCGACCACCACCGCCCCACTCGTCAGTGGCTTTTCGCCTTGAATGCCTTCGAAGAGACGCGCCGTCTCCGCCCGCACCGCCTGACTTGAGATGTAGTCGTTGCAGTCCTTCGTTGTGCACCCGCTGCATCTTTCAACGGACCAGGACACGTTTGTGATGGCACTGCAGCCGCCCTGGTAGCAGCAGCGGCAGGTGCAGATGATGCTGTTCGGGGAAGGGTCCTCCACCGCCACGGTAGGAAATGCACACAAAACCATGGTTACAACAAAGCCCGCCAATAGCGCGCTACGGCGACCGCGGCAGGCACCACGACCCCCGCCATCAAGTGGCGTCATGAATGGATGATTTCCCTTTACGAGTTAAGCCAACAGTCCGATCTAAACACACACAAAACAAAGGAAACTTGCTTTCGCTGTCCTCGTTGACGGACAGCAGGACAACCTTAACGCGGTGTCACCCCACCTTAAAAGAAGCGGCGCTGCGTACGTGTGCAGAGATGTAGATCAGAAGAGCAGTTTTCGTCGCTCAGCGCAACACAAAGTCCGTGTACTTGGAAAGAGTTGGTATGTGGGCGGGTTGTCTCGTCGGAATGCAATTGCGCACGCAACGATGGACAGGAAGAGTCAAGGTAGATTCACCATGGCGGCGTGAAGAGAGGTTGGAGGGAAGATGTGGTGGGGAGAGGGGATGAAGGGTTCTTTTCTGTTTCTGGTTATCTGCGTTTCAAACCGCGTCGCCTCGCACTACCGGAAGAGAGCACGAAGAAATTCTGAAATGGAATAACCAGCAAAAGCGGTCTTACCAGTTCATGCGGGACGCTCGCCCGCTTCGTTGTCAAGACGCTCCATTCCCTCCCTGACACATTAGAATTCCATCGGGCACCGCCACTGGAAGAGAACGGCCGTAACACACAAGAAACGCATCGGCCTCTTATTCAGCGCCAGTCCATGTCAGCGTTGCCTGCACGAACTACGACCTACGACCTACGACCGTACCCTCCTGCAGTGTTTTCTTCTTTTTTTGCCTACTTCAAAAAAAGACACTCTTTCATGCTTGCTTGGCAGGAAGGCATAATTTGAAAAGAGCCTCTAACGGAATGACATATAGAGACGGTGTGCGAGCGAGAAATAAACAACAAAAAAGCTGATCTATTTTTGAAAGCTGAAGAGAGAGAGAGAAACAATAATAACAACACAAACAGGAAAAGGACACAGCCATCTATGTTGAGCATCTACGCACTGGCGAGAGGAAAAAAGAAACAAAAACCGTTGTGTGAAGGTGTAATGTGCACTTCTCTTCTCTTTATTCACAAATAGAGAAAGAGGTGTGCGCATACACTCTAGAACAGCTCCATCGAGTACTGTGGATCAGCGGCGTAGTTCGGCATCGGTGCCGAGCTCATCTCCGCCCACCACGCAGCGCTATTGCCGCTGTTAGCCTCCGCGTCACCGCCACCACCACTACCGCGGATGCGCGTGCGTTTGCCGCCGCTGGTGGAGAGGCGCGCGCTATTCGGATTGTGCGCTCCCATCACCTGCCGCAGCTCACGAATGGCGGTGTCGTTGCGCTGCTCCACCACCCACGTCGGCAGGATGACCTGCCCGTATGGCGTGGTGGGTGGCAGACCTTCGCTGGCGACACCGGAGGACGACCCGTGATGCGGCGTCTTGCGCGGTGCTTGGCCGTCGGTCTCGTGGTCACCGTCGCTCACCTCTCCCTGCTGCTGCTGCGCGTGCGCTTCTGCGAGAAGCGGCACATTCGCCTGTTGCTGCCGCTGCAAGAAGTGAATGTCCTGCAGCGTCGAGCCCACCGGCTGCTGTGTGTTGCGGTTCAAAAAAAAGTTGCGACCGCGGAAGGCGCCGGCGGGGGACACCGGCGGAACCGGCGAGGCTTGCGCCGTCGCCTCCATACGCCGCCGCTTCCCCTCACTCCACGCTACGTCGCGACCTCTGCTGGCGTCGTCCTCAGGCGGGCCGCTGACGGCACGGATAGGGTGCTCGCCGTCCACCACATCCGTCTCCGTGTCCTCGTCATCTTCTGCAGCCGCCACACGCGGCTGTTCCTCCTGCACGGGTGGACGCGTGGGCTGCGACGAGCTGCCACCCACCATCATCTGCACCTCCGTGCGCACGGTGCGACTCGGTGCCAGTTGAGCGGGATCGGCGTGCGGGCGGCTGTAGTTGTTAGCCCGGCCTTCCACCGTCACTGACTGCACGACGGATGCCACCGGAGGAGCGCCATTCCTGTTCGTGCTGCGGGTGGGCACAGTCGTCGCCGCGGTGCCGGCGAGGCCTCCGTTCTGCGCGACGTACTGGGCAACCTGCTGCACCATCCACTGCTGGTCAAACTGGTTCAGCTCGTGTCGCAGCGAGTCCATGCCTTGATGGGTGCGCAGGTACTCCAGCACCATGCCGGAGGGCAGAACAATGCCATCACGGCCGCCTGTGGCGGTCGCCTGCAGCCGCGGCACGTCGTCGTGCGCCTCAATCGGTGTTGCGTCGCCGTTCACGAAGTCCGCGAGATCGGGCTCTACCCAGGTGGACCCGCGCGCCGATGACGCCTTCTCGGCGTCCTCCGGCGGTTGTGTGTGCGAGCGATGCGGCTGCTGGTAAAGCGAGGAAGACGAGGGGGTGGGGACGGTCGTGCCGGGTGTGCCGCCTGGTTGCTGCCTGGCCAGCTTTGTAGATGTGGCGGACGCTGCATCGAGTTGAATGGGTGAGGTGCCTACGCTGCGGTGAGGTACGGCACATGTATTGGGTGCGGGGGTGCCGTTGGCTGACGGTACGTCCTCCGTCTGCACCCCGCGAGAGGTGGAGCGGGTGCGTGGCTGTTGGAAGGGGTCGTGGTTGGGTTGAGAGTGATGCTTGGCAAGTTCACCCTCTTTCCTTAGACGCTCATCACTGCCGTGTTCCTCACCGCTGTTGTGGTCGTCGTCCACAAGGTAGCTTCCAGCGTCGTCCGCGGCGTCCTCTCGCGTCTTGTCGCCGCCGCCCTGCCCCCGACGTGAAGCGGCGGAGTCGTGGCGACTCTCCGGCGTGCCAGACAACAGAATGCTGGAAATCCCTTGTGGCAGAGGACGCATGCGCCTTGGGGCAGCAGCAGCACCCTCACCGCCGCTTCTGTCGTGAGTCCCTTGATGCCCAAACACGACGTCTGCGCTTTCACCTCTGTCACGCATATCCGCCTCCGCCGCGTCAAACGCGTAGTCGTCACCGTTGTTGTCGCCGTCGGCGTAGTCGTCGAAGACGCTGTCGTCCGCCGCGTTCTGCAGCTCCCGCATCGCGTACGCGCTACCTGCCCCATCCCTCTCCTCGCACTCCTCTTCCTCCTCATCTGCGCCGTCGTCGATGACGATTTCACCCGAGGCGACCGCCACGACGTGTCGAACCCGCCGTCGCAGGCGCCGCAGCAGGTGAAAAAACTCCGCGTTGTCGCGCCGCGCCGTCGGGACCAACTTGTCCAGCCGCGGCTGCTGCGTCTTGAGCACCTTCGCCGCCTTCTTCACCGCATCGTCGAACTGCTGCCGATCTTGAGGGGTCTCCGCCTCCACCTCGACACCGGCAGGGCCCTCCGCGCGGTCCACCACGACGGTGATGAGCTGCACGCACACGTAGAGAAGACAGGCGAACTTGCCGGGTGGGTGATCGGCCTGCTTCACCCAGTGGGACAACATGTACAGCAGGACGCGCGCGAGTGGCGGGTTGCGCTTCATGGCTTCGTACACCATAATCGCGAAGAGGTGCCCCGTCGGCTCGGGCCCGTAAAGCGCCAGGGCGCCTGCCGGTGACGCCACGCGGAAGCGAAGCGACATGCTTTTGGCGAGCGTCGCCATAAAGGCCGTGCGGGCAGGCGCAGAGTGGCGCATTTGCTGCAGGAAGAAGCTCCAGAAGGTGCTCCCGGCGCCGGCAGGAAGGGCGAAGGTGTTCAGCGACTCGAGCCCGACTGGCAGGAAGCCGAAAGAAGAAAGCAGCGTGCTGCAGATGTTCGGCGCCTGCATGTTGAAGTCTTGCATCAGCTTACAGACACAGCACCCCACAAGCTTGTGCATTTCCGGGCTGAAGCTGTGTGCGCGGTGCAGGAGCTTCAGCACCAGCTGGGCGTTGTCGGCCGTGGTCGCACTGGACGGCGCGCACCCCGGGTAGGCGACGCAGTAGTTGTTCTCTTGTGGGTCGGTGGGGAGCAGCTCGAGGTTGCCGCGGCAGTTGCGCAGCAGCACGTTGCCCATGTACCACAGTGCCAGTGCGTCGTGGTTGTTGCGCAGCTTCAGCTCCGCAAAGACCTTCAGAATGCTCTCGAGGTACGACGGGTCAATCGAGGAGGCAAGGAGCGTGACGAGCTTCACGTGGAGCATGAGTACGTTGGCCTTCTGCGTGCTGCTTACGAGTCCGCGGGAGCCGCTGCGGTCCGCGCTGACCAGCGCAAGCAAGGTGCTGCGCACATACGGCTCGACCGCGACGAAGAGCGTGTTGCGATGCTGCCCGCCGTTCGCGATGATGTGGTAGATAAGGTAGTGCACAGCGCTCTCCATCTGCATGGCGGGGTCGCGCAGGTAACTGATCAGCTTCTCCTCCACCGCCTTCATCCCGGCACATTCGGATAGGGTGGAGAGCACGCGACTGACGGACGACTGCCCGGCCACGTGAACGGTGCCGTTGACTGGACACAGCAGGGACGAGCTGCGTGCCGCGGCGCAGTACGGGCACTTGGAGGTGACGTCACGGAAGTACTCCACGGCGGAGTCCATGGCCTCGCCGATGTGATCCTGATGCAGCACCATCGCCAGCTCCGCGCACAGCAGCTGGGGATCCAGCGTGATGTCGCTCACCGTCTCGAAGGCCTCGCTGGACAGTTTGCCCAGGGCCTCAATCGTGTTGGGGGCAACGGCGACCCGCAACGCCTTCAGCATGTCCGTTGCTCTGCGCGAGGCGGTCACGGAGCAGCTGCGGACCACCTCGCGGAGCAAGAAGAGGACGTTGTACACGCTGATGCGGTTCGCGTTGATGGAAGCGGCCACCTCGTCGGGGGTCTCGCGGCCCGTCATGGCCATGCCCGCCCCACGTGCCAGGGCGATGATCACCTTGGCGAACATCGAAACCGACATGTGCGAGTCCACCGCCAGCGTGGCGGCGAAGTAGGCGGCGTGGGGCATGCGGTAGTTGATCAGCGCCACCGTCTCCAGCGCGCCGTCCGTCTCGTTGTCGAAGCTGGACTGTAGCACCGCACAGAGACACATGTAAAAGGGGTTCATCGTGCCCATGCCAGGCGTGCACTGGGAGAGCAGCTCGCGCATGAGGTGCTTGCGGGTCGCCGGGATCTGCAAGAAGGCGGCCATGTCGCCGTGACACAGACTCGGGTAGAGGAAGCGCTCCACGTACTCGCGACGGATTGGGGAGCGGAACCGCAAGAAGAGCTCGCTGCAGTGGATCGAGAGGGCTCGGCCGAAGGCCGGGCCGTACGCGGGGTCCATCACAGCACGCTTCAGGCGCTCGTAGCAGGCAAGCAAGAAGTCGACGTTCATCTTCACTGGCTTCGTCTTGAGTACGTACTGCAGCGCCGTCACCTGCTCCTCCATGCGCACGTCGCTCACCGTCTGCACCAGCAACGCCAGGGCACGGTTGGCCACCAGCGGGGAGGCGCACTCGCAGTATGTTTCCAAACGGTCCTGGAACTGGTACACGATGCTCAGCGGCATCACATCCAGAGAGATAAGGGTGGTGGTTATGGTGTAGAAGGCGCGGTACTGCTGGGGTGGCAGCAACACCACACCGTGCGCTCCTCCGCGGCATGTCGGCGAAGGCAGCCCAAACACGTGGTCACGCAGCACCTGCTGCACGAAAGGGTGTGTCAGCTGCGCGTCTTCAGGAATCTGCGAAAGCACACTTGTGATGAGTTGCACGTACAGCTCCACCTCCCCGACGCTGATGCGGGCCATCTGCATGTGGAAAAGGAACGTCGAGTAACTCAGACTCACGCAGAAAGGGCGGTCCTCGATAAACGGCTCTGATTTGGTGTAATAGGACGCCAGAGTGTGCAGCGTGCTGGGGGAGTCTGCATGTGCTTTGAGGTGGCGCTGCACCTGGGCTACACAGTTGTTGAAGAGGATGCGGTCCTCCATGGTGTTCGCCCGCACGCCAGAGTCGTTTGTGCCGTCGCTTCCGTCGGCTCGCACCGTTGCCTGCCCTGCGACGCTGCGGCTCGCTTGGCGGCGTGGGGCTGACGCGAC
>NW_015438365.1:634278-689287 GCF_001293395.1 Leptomonas pyrrhocoris
AGCGAGAGGAGTGAGGTGTGTAGAGTTACAGAAGAAAACAAAAAAGGCCGTGCGCAAAAAAGATGCAACGGACAAACAGGAAAAAAAAAAAGGGGGTGATCTAATCTATGCCAGGTACTGTAACACGCTTCGCTGCTGCCTCTATATGGTGTGTGTGTGTGTGTGTGTGCGGCTACGTATCGTGTGCAGGAGGGTCCTGCACTGTGAAACGTAGCGTAATGCGGAAGGACTTCCGCGAGGCACTCCAATGGTTGTATGGGAATAATAGAGGAGACCCGAATAAGCACTGAACAAAAGCCAGATGCCCGCTCGCCACGAGTTCCCTTCTCTTTGTCGCTGCCCACCCTTTTGAGGAGAGAGGGGAGGGAGGTGTCCAGCAAGGCACGTTTAAAATTGGAGGAAAAGACGAGATCGCGAGGTGCGAGAGAGAGGGAGAGCAATAGCGGACAATAATGCATTAGCAGTTGAAGGCTACACAGAAGACGCAGTTGTACAGAATAGCAACGGCAGACAGAAATGAAGGCCATCGTGCTCCCCTTTTTCTTTCTTTGCAGTCGGCGCATTGGCTGCTGTGATGCCGTCCTGCTGAGAGAGACGTATGCTCCCCCTGAACCATTTTGGTCGCTTCCCATCTCATTGTTTTTCCTTGTTTTTTTGTTTTCGCCGGTGATCTTCCAATAAACTACGAGAATATATATCTGTAAAGCGATTGCATCTTCACATCAAATTCCCAAAAAAAAAAAAACATTTGGAAGGAACACATGAAAGCAGCTCCAATCATGCGTGATGATGACAATAGTGTACATAGCAAATTGCGGCCTCTGCGAGTGCCTGCTCACTTGCGCTTCGGCCGACGTGTTGTCGGTGCAGCCTCCGAGTATTGCAGCTGACGACGGAAAGCTGGCGGTACGGTGCGACGTGGAGGCGCGCTTTCTTCCTTCGCTGCACCATACAACGCGATGGCAGCTGGTGCGCCAATGTGTTGTTGCAAGGCTGATGGTAATTTTTCCCCCGTGTTACATGTTGACAAGGTCTGCTGCACAGGAATCTCACCGAAGGAGATGCTCGTGTCCTGCGCAGCAGACCGAGGAGGCGGTGGATTGCGCCGATACGAATCATCCATTGTCGGGGGTGCAGAGCCACTGGCATGCGCCTCGTTGTTTTGTTGCCGCAGGAGGGTGGAGTTGGGGAAGAGCCCTCCAGATTTTTGACTCGAAGTCGTCGACCACTTCTTCAGCTCTGGTGAAACAACCGGCGGCGGTGGTGGCGCAGAGTACGTCGTGATGGTCGTCTCCCTACGGCTGTTGTTTGCCACTTCATCGGTCCGCTGGCGGCCTCCTAGTACCTGAGCTGCGTGTGTGTGTAGTCGACGGAGCACGTTGCTGAGCGCCTGCTGTGCGACCGGTGACAGCTCTGCTCTGTCGCTCTCCTCCATGAATGTGGTGCGCGGAACAAAAGACGGCGGGGTGACTCCACTGGTCGTTTGATACGCCTCCTCCGGCTCCGCGTGTGCCTTCTCACGCGATTGTGTAGAAAAGGTAGAGACACTTGTGCAGCTCTGGCGTGGATGCGCAGCATTGCGAGACACTCGCTGTGGCGTCTCTCGCTGATATGAAGAGGAAGAAGAAAGCATTTGTCCTCGCATTGCGTGAGAGCGCGCCGCCTTTGTTGCTGGAGGGAGCCGAACGGGCCATCCACCTCGCTGCGTCGTTGCCGCTTCCTCACCACCGGCGCCAGCAGCACCAGTGGCACTCGGCGGTGGACGCTCCAAAATTGCGCGCAGGATGGTTGGATCTGCCGGAGAGAGCGGTGGCGGACCACAACAAGCGCCGTCCGCGCTACTTCCTGGGACCCAGAAAGCAGATTCAGCCGCTGTATCTGCAGAACATGCAGAGTTCATCTGCCCCTGTTGCTTTACAGAGGGCAGTCGCGCTGAAGACGACGTCGGTACGTTTGTCTTCAGTTGCGCTGGCATACTAGAGGCGCGCGCTGTATCTGCGGCCGCACGCAGCAGCAGCTCCCGAACGTCAACGCACATCACATTAATGGCAGACGGTTGTGGTTGCTGCTGTGCCGCCGGCTGCGCAGCCAGCAACTCCGACTCCTCCATTACGGCAGATCGATTCAAAAAGATGAAGTCACTGGTATTCGGTCAGGGAAGTACAGCACTGGCACAACTGTGTGGGAGAAGAAAAAAATCGGAAAGAAAAAAAAAGAAGCGGCGCACGGAAACAGAAGGCACAATAGATGCGTCATTATGCCCGTCATCTGCTCGAGACCATCCTCATCATCACAGGCGCTGGCCTACGCTCGAGTCTGACGGATCCACTGCGTGCAGCTGATCGCCGCAGCAGCAGCGATTCATGTCTTATCGGAATCCGTGTCGCGCATCCATTACTTTGCGACTTTTACGCCGCTTCCGCAGTTTGGGGGCCACGTCAAGGGTCTAGTAGGAAAGCAGGGCGTCACAATACAGATCATCTATGAGCACTTCTACTTTGGTAGGCGTGTAAGTCTTTTTCTCATCAGGTGAAGAGCACTCTTCAACGTCAGGCAACGCCTTAGTGTACAAAAAAAAAGAAGGAGAAAAGGCAAACAGATGTGCCCTCCTCCTTCCTCCGCAGAGCTTTTGCATCAGCAAACAGAAACAAAAAATAATAGTTTACATCTCAAAGGAAACCAGCCGTTGAGCAGTCAAGGTTTTGAAGTCGTCCCCGATTACCTCAGCTAATGACTCCAGGCTTGAGCAAGACCCCAGGAAAACGCCGGCCGTTACGAGGAGCCTTGAGTTTCAACCTAGACAAATGTCGGCGCCGCCTCTCAAACGCACAACACGCTCGCTCGGTCTAACGGGGTGACGCCAACGGCGCGGCAGCGGCGCTCGTACTCCTCCACCATCGCGCTCACCCTCTTCTCCAGTTTGCGCAGCTCGAAGTGAAGATCCTTGATGGTTTGGTTTTTCACCTGAATTTCGTCGTCGATCTCTTCGGAAATCAACTCCATCGCCGCCGGCTCAAGGTTCATCGCACGCAGCACGCCGTCTAGCTGGGCATCGCGCTGCTCCAGTTTCGCGTGGGCCTCGACCAGGTTTTGCTGCAGCGAGTTGTTGCGCTCCGCCACGATGTCCATCGCCTCTCGCAACGCGGATTCAAACTTGGCTCTCAGGTCCTCGCGCTCGTTGTACACGCTCTTGTACTGCTCCTCCAGCAGCTCCTTGTCCTGCCGCAGGGTGTCCAGTTGCTGCTGCAGCGCCTTGTAGCGCGTGCGTGACGTGCGCAGACTCTGCTTATCTTGGATGTGCTGCTGCTTCTTGACCTGCAGCTCCGCCACCTCCTTTTCGACTTGCTCGAGCGGGGCGGCGAGACTGCTGTTTTCCTTCTCAATCTCGTACATGAGGCTCTCGTTCTGCTCATCGTTCTTCTTCATGGTCGCAATCTCGTCCTTGAGTGAGCGGATGATCTCGAGGTTGTTCTGGGTGATGTGGTTGTAGTAGTTCTTCATCTCGCTAAACTTCTCCTCGTGCTGCCGGATGAGCTCGTTGATGTGCATGTGATAGCGTTCCTCCGCGTCTTGGATCTCGGCGCGGCGGCGCAGCTCGAGGTCCTCGCGCAGCGTGCTCAGCTTCGCCTCGTAGGCGGTTTGCCGTCGCGCCAGCTCCTTCTCGTGGTTGCGGCGCTTCGTCACGGTAAGCATGTATTGATGCCCGTCGCGCTGCTCCATGATGTGGCCCTCCTGTGATTCGCGAGCCGCTTCCATGCCGGACATCCGCTGCTGGCGCTCCGTCTCCAGTTGCTGGATGCGCTGCTGATGCGCCGTCTCCGCCCCTCGTAGTGCGGCGTCGCTTTCGTCCTTCAGCTGCTTCACAGCTACCCGGTGATCGTACAGCAAGTGGCGCACCTTCTGCTTGTACACCTTCATTTCCACTTGGTGATCGCGCTCGAGCTCTTCGATTTCGCTCTCGATGTTCTGCAGGCCGTACTGCGAGTTCTCCAGCTCCTTCTTCGTGATGTCCCACATCGAGTTGACCTTGTCGCGCTCCGTCTGGAAGTAGTTGCGCAGCTGCTGCGCTTTGGCGAGCACCTCGTGGATGTCCTCCATGTTGCGGAGTTCCGCCATCGGGTCGGCCGCCGCGCCAGCCCCGCCTGCACCGCCGCCCTTGCCTTTCCCGGCAACACGTTTGGGGGGCATTGCCAACCTTTTAAATATGTATTAAATTCAACGGACAGTGGTAGATGGATAAAACGGAGAAGCAGAGATGTAAATACACGAGGATGTGACGGTGCGTGTGTTCGAAAACGCAGAGCAGCAAAAACTAAAAGCTCAATAATAAAAGCTGGTAAAGTTGCTTCGGCAAGAAGAGTCAACTTAAAAATAAACCTTTCAGAAAAAAAATTTGCTGACTCTACAGCAACAGATTCTTGCTTCTTCGTGTCCTGCAGACCCACGTGAGCACCTGGTTCACGGAACAGATAAAGGAAACAAGACGAGTGTGCTTCCTGCTAGTATCTTTCGGGGAGAAGAAAAAAAAAGTACATGGCAAGTAGAAGGGGGAGAAGAACAAAAAGAAGAGGAGATGAAACCGTAAATCACCCAGGGACGTGCGCCGCTACGGCGTATCGTGTTCCACGTTTGAGAAATGTGAACAAAACGGCGGCGGTGGAAGCGGCAGCAAAGCAGAAGCGCGTTCTTCTGGCTCGCTGCACTCCACCTGAACTCTGCCATGTAGAAAAAGGAAGATGAGAACGACTTCTCTTTTAGACGCACCGAAGCACCGGTCATTCTTAGACGAAGCGCGCACAGCACCCCGTTTTTTACTTTACGATTGCGTACAGAGAATAGGAAAGAAGAAGACATGACGTCACTCTGAGAGCGCAGAATTTAGCCATCTAGAGAGAGAGATAGAGCCGGAAGAAAAAGAGTCGGCAAGGCCCCGCACGGCGGTAAAACAAGGGGCAGCAGCACCCTTTCAGAAAAGAAGAGGGCCAAATAGTAACAAACGTTGGGTATCTCACGAAGAAAGTGACCTCAAATTGCTTTCCCACAAGGAAAAAAAAATGAAGAGAAGCAAAAAAAAAGAAACAAGAAGTCACCACTATGTTGGAACGTGTGCGCAATGGCAGCGATGCGAGCGCAGGGAAAGAGGGGGGGAGGGGGATAAAGTGAACAGATAACGAAAAGCATCAAGCGCTTCTTGGACAAAGTGGGGAGCTGCGATGCCCCTCCACTCACATTCGTCTCAAACAGTCGACCCTTCTCTTCTTTTTTCCCCCTGCATCGTCGTTGCGCAACCCTTGATGTGCTACCGAGAGGGAAAAAATAACAACCGCTGGTAAACCCGTAAAACGATACGGCCCGTGTTGCCTGACAACGCGGAACGCACTCACACACACACACACACAAAAAAAGGGATTCTCTCCTGCTCTCAAAGAGTAACGGCTTCACGAATAAAGATTCGGCACTGCGTTTCAAAGTTGCTGGGTCGTGCGCGCCGACCGCGGGGTGTGGACACCCGTGGAGCCCATCGTGCGCTCCCGCTTGTTCGCCACTGCGTCCTGCTCACTCTTGATCAGGCTCTTAATTTCGGAGATTTTGCTGTAGATGTCGCGCCACGACTCCCCCCGCGACGCCTCAGCGGCCCACGTCTTCAACTCCCGCACGCTGTCCTCGAACTCGTCCTGGCGACGCTTCGACTCGACCACGACGTTGGTGGCGGGACTAATGTACGTGAGACGGCTCAGGACGGCTTCACGAAAGCACTGGTAGCCCTGTCGGAGCGCGTGGGCACGCTGCGCGAAGCTGTGCACCTCCTTTGGAAGGCCGGCAAACTCCCCGGTGAGGGTGGTGCGAACCTCATCGCAGCCCTTCTGCAGCGCGTCGAGTTCACTCGCCCCCACCGTACCGTTGCGTTGGGCCTGCACAAAGCGGTCGAGGTCCTGCAAAAACTTTGCGGCGTGCTCGGGGTAGCCCGCGTACTTGTCCACCTCCACATCGAGCGGAGACTTCGGGTGGATCTCGTACAGCGTCTTGGACAGACGCTCGAGGGACGATACCTGCAGATAGAGCCACACCTCCTCTGCCTCCAGCAACGCCGCGTGCACTGGCGCCATGTTGGCCTGGACAAACTCACGCACGCTATCCAGCAGCACGGAGAAGTTGTTCGACATCGTCGGGTAATTCTCCACCAACGTGGCGCAGTACTCCTGCACGTGGTCCGGCTCCTGCATCGCCTCTAAGTTCACGAGTTGCTGCCGACACCACGCCGTCAGTTTCGCGCACTCGGCATAGAACACTTTCAGCTTCTCGTCGCGCTCGGCACGCATCGACTCGCCCTGGCGGACGTGCTCCGCGGCCTCTGCACCGAGCTCCTTCACCTCGCGGTAGAGATCCTCGTCCTCGTCCATGTAGGTCGACACCGGGAGGCCAAGCTCACGTGTTCGCTTGCGCAGCGCCTCGAGGGAGCGGTACAACACGTCCCGCTTGATGGCCCACGAGCGCGGTTCGGTGAAGCGCTGGTCCTGCTGGCTCAGCTTCTCGTCGCGAATGTCCTCAACGCTCTTGGTCAGCACCGCCTTGAAAACGGAGTGGCAGAGGGAGAGGTGCTCGTGAAACTCCGATAGCTGCTTCGCGTAGGGGACAAAGGCGGCCGTCTCCTCTGGAGTGGCTGTCAGCATGGAAGCTTGGGCGGCCTTGCGCGCATCGCAGGTGGCCTGCAGACGCGCCTTCTCCTTGAGCAGCGCCGCCAGCTCCTTCTCGAGGTTCGCTGCCTTATCGGTAGCAGTCTGCACCTCCTTGAAGTTTCCATCCGAAGTGGTCAGGTCGTTGAAGCCGAGGACAAAAGCGTTGTTTGCCTCCTTCAGATGGTTCGTCGCGGCACGCTTCACGACGGAGTCCGCCGTTGCGTCAGCGCTGTAATCCGGGTCGCAAATGTGCAGACAGTCACCGCGAAGGTCTTCGAGAGAATGGTACGCGCCGTGGCCGTAAGAAGTCGCCTTCATTTGCTTTCGATTCCGTTCTACCTTGTGTATTCTACTGTATTCAAAACGTCTTTTGTGCTGTATTTGTGGCACTCCACGCTTTTGCAGGGGTGTGGGGGGTGTCGGACGGAAGTGGGTTGCGCTCCGTGCCTGACCAGACGGTTTCGTGCAGCGAGCTTCTACAAAAGAGAAGCACTACAAACTCCAAAAAAAAAGGTCTACGTAAAAACAAGCCCGTTGCCAAAAAAAAATCTATCAGGAGCGCGATCGGTGGTGCTTGGACTCTCTTTTTAGTTTGTTTCACCAAGACGCAAAACGTGCCTGCTTGCAAAACACAAGATCACCCTTGATTCTTCTTCTCTCGGTGTTCTACGTGCGCGGCTGGGTCGAGTACACCAAAGGAATCACCAGTGTACGAAATATCTTTTTTTTTTCTATCTCAGCTGGCGAGAGCAACGGTACAGGAAAGAAAGAGAAGGGAGGGGGCGAAAAGAGAAGAGTAGCAGGAGGATGTTTCAATAATGCGCCAAAAACTTACTCAGCTTCTTGCCAAGCAGAAGAATTTCCAACTTTGCCTACTTGGATGATGACGATGACAAGGAAAACGGTGCTGTTTTAGAAAGACGCATCACGTTTCAATTCAAAAAAGAGTTGGTCGCCGAAACGGCCTTTTCGATTGATTGTTTGCAGGCTTGCGATGGTTTGATGAAAAATGAAAAGTAGAAACCAGAAAAAAAAGTAGAGGCAGTCCAGAGCGAAGAGCAGGAGAATAAGAACAACTCTACACCATGCCGTGTATCAATGCGGGGTTGTCTTGCCAGTGAGAGGGAGCGCCGTTCTTTCGCTGAAATCGAGCACAGTTTTCCGCCTTGCCCCGCCCCTTTCCATGCATTTCTCCTCAACCTTAGATCTTGGCCAGCTCGCGCAGACGGCGGACCGTGGAGCGGACGGTGCTGTTGTTGGGGGTGCTCAGGGTGTACGCGCCACCGGCCACCGTCTTGCTGCAGCCGTCGCAGCGCCAGATGCCGACAGCCTTGCGGCGGAACGCGAACTTGCCGCAGAAGGAGCAGAAGTGCTTCGCGTGCTGGGACACCTCGAGCTTCTTGGCGCGCTTACGGGGGTTGGCGCCGTAACGGGTGCCGTAGCGGCCCATCACGCCCATCTTAACGGTGCGCTTCGCCATTGTTCTTGAAGAAACCAAAGAGAAATGGCTCTGACTCCAAAGTAAGGTACGATCGTTGTAGAGATGTTGAGGTCCATCAGATTATTTTTTTTAGGGGTGTTAGCAGAACGACGATGGACAACGAACGGGGTGAAGCGTAATTGAGGGGAAAAACAGATGAGGATGAATGCTCGACAGCTTCACGATTCACGCAGGTGAGCACTTTGATCGTGTTTGGAGTTCACTGAAGGAGTGCGCCGTCATTCCTTTAAACACAAATGTCATTAAGACGGCGGTGCTGTCGATGGGTTTGCCTGCTCTCACCTGATCCACGTAACATACATAATCGTGTTTTTTTTTGTTTCTTCTTCATTTTTGCATTACTCCATCTTCTCTTTCTTTGTATTTTGTTGTTGTGCGCCTGCTTTTTTTTTGGCATGCGTTTAGTATAATGACGAGAGCAACTCGCTTTGCGACTCCACAAACGGGGTCATGCGCAGCAGTAGACAAATAAATAAAAAAAACTGAATTCTTCGGGTATACCATGCGCGTGTGCTCCCAACACTTTTAGCCTCTCCTCCTCTCCGTATTCCTTCACACCGCTTACTTCCTCTCACGTGTCGAGGTGAGTAAGTTCAGTCTGGGCACCTGCAACGCACGTTCTGATGTACAAAGTAGTGCGGTAACTTTTTTCTCTTTCTCTGCGGAGGAGGGAAAGCTTCAACAGCAGCACACGCGAATATATATATATATGTATATATGTGGCGCAAAGGACAAGACGGCACATGCTGAAGTGAAGCAGCACAACACAACGCCGAACAACAGACGTCGCAAGGTCGAGGAAGCAAAAAAAAAAAAGAGGGAATCCCAAAGAGGATACAGCGTCGTAAATCTCAAAAAAAAAGAAGAATAAACGAGAGAAAGAAGAACGAAAAGGTATTGAAATATTCAAAATAATGGTAAACGTTGTAACTAAAGCAAGAAGAAGAAAAAACCCTCAGTAGCCGACATTGCGTAACAAACACGGAGCGAAAAATCAAGAATGAACGCAATCGCCACAATTGGAAATAAAAGTTTGCATGTATTGATGGGTAGAGCACTGCCCTTACCTTGCACGACAGCACAACAACTCTGCGTTGCGATTCTATTTAAATGCACCATCATGCACTGCTTTGGGGAATAGTCAGGAAAAAGGCATGAATAAGGCAGAAAACAGAAATATCACCAACCAAGGAAGACGCACACGTTTTAAAAAGGAAAAGAAAAAATCTCAAACAACGACGTGGAAAGCAGAACTGACAAACACAATGAACGTGTGAAGAGCTGCTCATCTCAATCCGCCTCCTCCGTCTCATTGATCCGCCATCGCCGTGGTTCCTCTTGCTCCTTCCCATCCGCGGCTGTGTGAATTAGGTAATGTTACATTGCAGAATGGAAAGAAATACAAGAGGCCGATTCGGCGCACCGAATGGAGAAGAGGGTCACCTTCTGCGATAAATGGGAAGATGAAACGGGAAAGACGCCCCCCATGAACTGGGAGCTGTGGTAAAGAGGCAAAAAAAGAAGATGTGCAGGCAAAAAAAAAGATCTGTTTCCCCTCTCCTCCAGTCACAGATCCGTTTTTTTTTTCCATTCTTCCTCCCCTCATCTTTTTTTCTCTGCGAACCTTCGCTTACATGAAGAGAAGCAACTGAAACAGAACGAAGATTGCGAGAACAGTAAAACCCAAATTGCGCGCCACTACCTGCAGGGAAGGGAGTTCGTTGGCGGTTTCACTGGGTACTGCATCAGGAGGAGTACTTTGATTCGTGTTACTGTTGGTGGCAGACGGTGCAGGAGGGGCCGTGTTCGCCGGCACATCGTCGCGGCGCTCCTCCGACGCTGGGTGCTCACGCGCATGATTGTACCATCGCTCCACATCGACCCTCCACTGCCGCCATGGTGCGTAGCTGTACACAGCCCACGCGATGATCAGCATGATGGAGAAGAACATGCCTCCTCCACCGCCAAAGAAGAAAACGCTGCTACCCACCGTGAGCGGCATGCCGGGGTTGTGCACGTGCATCTGCATGTTTTGGTACTGCTGCGCTGGACGTGGCCGCGGCGGCGCGCGATCGGCCGCCGGGCGAGGGTGGTGCTCCCCATCCTCTGTCTGCGGCGCGGCGTGTGTGGCGGCGGCAGAGGCGGCGGGAGAAGCAGCAGGCGCATGGCGTGCCTCGCGGGCAGGCGCGAAGCTGTACGCGCTCGGTCGACTAAAAAACTCCTCTTGTGATGGGTCCGCCGCGGTCGTTGCTGCTGTCGGAGCAGCTGCAGAAGGCCCGCTTGCTGGCTTATTCGCCGCATGTTTTCCTTTACCATACAGAGGAATGATGTCACCTGCGATCCGCTCGTCCACGCGTCCTTTGCACACTGGGCACTCCGGAACACCTGCCGGGCTGTGGAGCCAGTGGTCCAGGCATTCCCAGCAGAAGAGGTGTCCACACCGCGTCACAACAGGTTCGGTGGCCGTGTCGAGGCAGATGGCGCACGAAAAGTCCGCCGCAGGGGCAGCAGTGGACGTCATCGTCGGATTGGCCGTCGTTGATACTCTTGGAAAGGAAAAAAGAGGTACCAAAAAAAAAAAGAGCGGCCGAATAACTGTAGAAAAGGTCCTCAGAGCGCGCAATCGTAAAGCAAGAAGAGCAGCCGTGAGTACACCAAACAGCAGCAAGCAGCCAGGACCGGATGCGTGTTTTTTTTTCGAGATGGTGTTCCTTTGCGTCGGAAGAAACGATGGAGCAGAAGGTGTTCTTAGCGGGGTGGAATGGAGAAAACAGGAAATGTTCTCCCGGCAAGAAATTTGATGTGATGCGTCTCTTTTCTTTTGAAAAAAAAAAGACCTTACCGTGCGTCCCGTTGAAGGATTGCAGAAGCAGAAAAAAAAAGATGAAATGGTGAGTGTGTACGTCGGTGTTGATGAGGTTGAAGGCAGGAGAGAGAGAAAGCGTTGAACGTCGCTAGTCAACGAATTCTGTTGCTGTACAGGGTGCGTTTTTGTTGTCAACACAGGTCCTTCGGAAAGCAAGTACGTGATTTCGATCAAAGGAAAGTCAAAGACAGAAGTTGTCAGTAAACTGTGAAAGCTCGGTTGGCTTTAGACGTTTCACCTGAGTAGCACAGCAGCTGTCGTTGCACCAAATAAAGGAAAGAATGCCCAAACACATTTTTATCAATAAGTGCATTGATACAGTTTTTATTTGTTATTGTTCTTTCTTCTTCGCTGAGCTGCTGCGAAGGAAGCAGCAGCTGGGAGAGAGTCAACCCGCTCTCCAAAAGCGCCACACCGTGTCGTCAGCAACAACGGTGCTCCAACCAACCAAAGAATACGAACTGCAGAGTAAATAGTTAAAAAATGAGAGGCACCGAGAAGAAGCCGCAGCGTTGGTAAGGTGGCAAGGTGGCAACACAGCTCTCTCTCTTGCTAAGGCAAAGCCAGAAAAGGTAAGTAGCCGTTCGTCATTTTCAATTTACCTCGCACCCTTCTGGCCTCGTCTCCTATCGAGTGAGTGGGTCGGAGTCGCCGTGACGCGTGTCGTACGCCTCCGCTTCGCTGAAAGGGTGGGTGTCGTTGGTAGACATCACCACCTCGTTGCCCTCACCGGCTTGGGTGAGCGGTGGAGGGGGCATTTGGTCTATGCCGCTTGTCCGCCCATCCGCATCCTCGAAAGCAGTAGAGCCTTTTCTTCCACTAGAGCTCGCGGCTGCACCACGGCCAGGGCTGGCGTGACCAGTAAGCGGCGTGACCGAGGAGGCGGCACGGAAGTGCAACGTGCCCGCGTCTGGCTCCTCGTCGGAGAGGCCACCAGGTCGGTGGGCCCTCACACCGGTGTCGATCGATTGCGACGGAAAAGGCTCGCCGCTCCGCGCTGTCGCCGAGGCAGAAAAGCGGTCGCCCTTGTGGGGGTTCTTGACCGCCATCTCGACCTGCACACTCCGCGCGTGGGAGAGCAAAATCTGCTTCTGTCGCGTCCAGTCGTCATTCACCATGTGCGCCTTCGTCATCTGCTCCACCTCCTCCTTCGTGTGCTCCTTGTGTTCCTCGAAGTGAAGTCGCAGGCAAATGACCGACACCCACCGCGAAAACACAATCACGAACCCGGCGCACAGGAGAGCCGTGGCAGCGATCATGAGGTTCGTCGCGGGGCGCCGGTGGAACTTGATCTGGCCGTCACCGTACCCAGCCGCAGCGGCCGTGTCGCGACGGGCGTGCGGGACGGTGCGCGCAAAGAAGCAGCCGACCGCCGCGCATTGCAGCACCACCGGCCCGCAAGTCGCGTACATGAGTCGGAAGAGCAAGCCCTGCGTGGAGTGGCTCAGTCGAACCAGCACAAACACACTCAGCACGAGGGTGATGGCGTTGGTGATGAAGCTGCTGAGGGTGAGGCCGTTCACGACGTGAAACGACTCGGCAAAGCGTGCGCACGAGTAGGTGAGGACGGCAGCGGATGGGTTGCACAGCTTTGTCGCCGCGGTGCCCGTGCCGGTGTTCAGCACCGAGGAGGGTGGGATGTAAGTGGCGGGGTGCGCCGCCAGCAGCACCAACGCGTTCGACCTCGCCGAAGACGTGCCTTTCAGGGTAAAGTAACCACCACCGTCGTTTCGAGTGTGCAGGCCGATCGCAGCAGCTTGAAGGATCAGGGCGACCAAAAACAAAAGCAGACACACCTGCACCGCTACGTCGCGCGGGAGGGAGTGGCACAGCGCCAGTCCCATCGTGAAGGTGCAGCAAACGACGCGCACGCACAGAAAAAGGAAAAGGGTGTGTACGTGTGAAAACGAAGAGCAGAAATCGTACCTTGCGCTCTGCCAACGCTGCGTGCGGAGAAATCAACAAGTATGAAATGCGTGGAAGCTCGTGAAGTGAAGCCGGCAGTCGCTCGATCCCTTGCCGCCCCGGCGCAGACCGTGACCTCTCTTCGCAAGCTCGTGGATCGAAGCGCAACGAGGAAGCGAACGTTGCTTTAACCTTCGCGAGTTTTGATGGTGCGCAGACAGAGATTGAAAGACTAACGTGATGAAAGAAAGGGGGTGGGAAGACGGTTTGCATAGCAATAGATTACTTCTGTAGCTGTCGATAGCGACAGAGGTAACAGCAGTAAGAACAAAAAGAAAGACGATTTTAATGTCGGGAAGAAGGAAGAGCTCCACTGAACCCTCTTGTTGTCGCACTTCCGCTGTTGTGATGGCGCTGCGACACGCAGGCAACGCCCAGCCGCTCACAAAGTGAAACGATGATAGCATCGCGAACTTACTCACATTCGCAGTGAAGAAGCGGAAACAAGTGTTCCCTTGTCGAATGGCTCTGTTTGCGCCGTTGCCTCCTTTCAGCCCACAAACCGGAGGCCAATTTGGATTCAATCGGGCGGTACCGTTTCAAGGTCAAACATGCCCCCAACAAAAGGTCGTTGCTGAGTGTATATCTGTGTGTGCGTTTCTGTGTTTTTTTTTTTTCACCGATTAGCAACCCATGTCAAAGTAGAGAAGAGTTCACTACATCAACACGAGTAAATGAACCCATGGCCTTGTAGCCTCACATTTCCGACCCCCTTTTATTTTTCTTTTTATTATCCTGTCCACTTCAATTGTCTTTTTATTTCCGGTAAAAACAACTTCACTTGACCCTGTCTCAATTTTCAAGATGAAGGAAACCATTTATACACCAGAAAAGGATTGAGGGAGCGAAGATAATATTTTTTAAAAAGCAAACGTGACTCGGAGGGCAATTGTGTATACAAAAGAAGAATAGGATCAACTACGAGTGAAATGGTGACACTTTCACTTTGGATTTGACTAGAAAGTTATGGTCAAGTAGAGAAGGTTCAACGTAAGCAATACAACTGTACCGCGTTAGGGATGACTTCAATGGAAAACGGACTCACAAGCGGAAGAGAAGGGCTGTACATCACCGTCAGAGATACAAAAAGAAAACGAAATCAAAAAAAAAATCACCGGAAAGGCGAAAGCCATCAACTGAGCAAAAAGAAAAAAAAAGAAGTTACTTTTGCTATTTTCCGCTTTGGTCTACTCAGCTATCTGCCTCGGATTTTAAGTTTCGAAAATAAAAGAAGAGAGCGAGAATAGCGCACTCCACTTGAGCAGAGCAAAAGGAAACGTTAAAGAGAATAAGAAGGATAGGAAGTCAAGAGTGGAAGTGATTGCACGGCATTTAGGGAAATACATAACTAGCGAGTACCTGGCATCAATGTCCCCATCAAGGCTACTCATTGTTTCTTCACTATCTAGTATCTGCCCCAATTCCGTTCTTCTTTACCTGTCGTGTTTGTCGTCGGACTTTTTCTCAGAGAGTATCGCATTACGAAGTGCAAGGAAAACAAAACTCATGGATCTTTTTAAGGATCCCATGGGTCCCTGTTGTGGGAGGGACCGGGGGTGGGCGGGTGGATTTCAGCGAAAAACCGGAGTTTCTCTCGATGCTGAAAACAACTGTGCCAGGCAAACCAAAATACGGAAGAACCAGGATTCAGGAGGTACTAGAAAAGGAGAAGATAGTTTAGAGCATTACCCTAAATGACCGAGATCCGCCAATCTCTCCGCTGCCAATCACATTCAACTCATTTTTTCCGTCCCTTCCATTCCCCTCGCAGGCTCACAAAAAAAAGGACCAGGGTTAAAGTGATGCAAGTCGCGAAAACAAAAAGACACCCTTTACGGCACTAGCACAAAGTGCTGATCACCATCTATGACTGCAGATGCACTTGTCCTAAGCACGTGCAGCTTTTTGTTATATTTTCTTTTTTCAGATATTTCCGCCAGGAGCTTCGCCTATTTTCAGCTGGATTTGGCTCTACCTCCTAGCGCCGATTAAGGATTACTACTTAACTTAAAGCTGTCCCCCGGGGAAAAAAAAAGATGAATAGAACACAACTTTTAAAAAAGGTGAAATATTGAGTAGAGGGAAAAAAAAAACGAGTCACTTTGTACGTCATAATGAGATCGAGGAACGGTTCAGGAAGAAGAAAAATGACGCGCGAATCGCCTGGAGAGAGGTCGATTTTCTCGACTTCAGTCTTTATCACTCGGATGTTTATGTTTTTGTTGCTGTTTTTCTTTTTGATTCCGTCGTCGTGATAAAAAGGAACGACGACTGGGAAAAGCAAAAATCAAGTTGCACTCCGTTTGACCTTTCGCCGTTTTGGTGTTTAACGAGGAACACTACACTTACGTGCAATTAAACCCAACACCTGTTCGGAGCGCAGCTTGGTCGAATTCGGCGTTTGAGAGGAAGGAAAAGAAAAAAAAAAGGGTGATCGAATGTATGCCTGTGATAAAGGTAGAGCGGTACGAGGCGGAAGAAAATTAAGAAAAAAAGTCCTTTAACAGATGAAAAGTTCTCACAGAAAACAAAAGAGGTTCCGGTACGCCTTCAACGCGTGGAGCTCTTTCTCTTTCTGCTTGCAAACTGAATTCACGTAGGTAAAGGACGAATAAGGTGCGGAGGACCCACATCGCTGTAGGTTTGGTTCTCCTCCATGCAAAAGCATCTCGCGCGCTCTCTCTATCACGTACGTTCGGCAATTAAAGAAAAAAGAAAACCCATTACACGAGACGAAACATAGAACAAAGAAAAAAAATCGGGACGCGGAGGCGCCGCGTATTTTACTCAGGGTCTTTTTTTTTCGGAGAACATCTTCTCCTTCGTTCACAGAGAGAATCACTTTACGGAGACGCATGAAACCGACGAACCTATTATATATATTTTTTAATGTTCTCACTAAGTGGGAAAAAACAATTCTATGGCGCGCAGTGGCTTCGCTGCAATTGCTTTCTCCTAGCTTTTCCCTTTCAATTTTAGTGGGTGAGAGTGATGGCAAGAGAGAGATTGGAGCCGAAGCACAGACCGAGCATGATCGCAATACCCGACAGCATGGCAGCGAGCGAGCGCTCACCGGCGTAGCGCAGCGTCGTTGTGCGAGGGCAGTGGATGCAGGCCATGCAGCCGAAGTAGCCGTTGGTCAGGCCCACCAGCGTCATCAGCACGTACGGCAGTGCCACACCGCTGATGATGCCGCGCACGCACAGGACGAGGAACGGGATGATGATGAGGCGGCCGAGGGTGCCGCCAATGACCATCGTCGGGGACGGGCGCAGCGGGCGGAACATGAGGAGCATGCGGGAGACAAAGTCGCCGAGGTTGAAGAGGGTGATGATCAACGTCATGTACCAGCCGTCGTTGGTCTTCACGAGGAAGAACACGCCGGGGAAGATGAGCAGGGAGGTGAAGTAAACCAGGAAGACGCACAGCAACATCGGGTAGACGCGCTTGAACACCGACAGGGCCGACGCACGCAGCATTTGCTCCGTGGAGGTGATGTTGCCAGTCTGGTCGAGATCCACCATCTTATCCGCATCGCCCTTGGCCCGGAGCACGGCGGCTTGCTTCACGTGGAACTCCTCATTGGCAACCGCGCGCACCTCGTCGTGCTCGTCCTCGTTGAGAGCACGCTCCTTGTCGGCGGTCGTGCATGGCACCTCGGCGAGATCGCCGATCGCCGGCTCGTTGACGCTCGGCAGAGTCTCCCCCATCACGCCTTCGGTGCTGTCCTCCTTCTGAGTACGAGCGCGGTACTCGGCGATGTACTTCTGCGCGAACGGGTTAAAGCGGAGAATCACGAGCTCGAAAATGGTGACGATCTGAATGCCGATGCAGATGCCGAAGTAGATGCGGGACATGGTCATAATGTCGTGGAACGAGGTGCCCATCGAGGCCTTCAGAATGATCTGAATGATTGACATAAGCAGTGCGATTACGGTCAGGCCCCACTGCGCGCCGTTCATGAACTTGGTCGGGAAGGGACCCACGAGCGCGTTCGTGCAGGAGTCGCACAGCGCCTTGGAGAAGCCGCCGACGGTGGCCACGACCATGATCACGGCAATGGCGCCGTGCTGTGTCGAGATGGTGGCGGTGGGGACGATGATGATGACGAGCAGCTCCACGAACGGGATGCCCAGACCGACGAACAGACGGACCGACAGAGGAATGCGACGCATGAACGGAGTCAGGGATAAGAACTCCGTGAGCACCTGTGTTGCGTAGGTACCGGCGTTGTAGAAGGTGTTGGCGTTGTTCCAGAAGAGGGGCGTCTCTGCGTCGGCATTCGGGATACCCGTGGCGTACACGTAGTACCTAGTCAGGAAGTCGGGAGCGGAAGTGACGGCACTGGCCACCATCATGATGGACATGCCTAGAAACACGAACGTGACATACGTGTTGAACTCCGCGAAGGACTTGAAACCGAACTTATACCACGCGGCGTGCGAGGGGTGCTCCTGCGTCACAGAGGAAGATGTCATTTTCCTTTTCTTTTTTGGCGCTGTTCTGGACGATGGAATCTCGATGTTCAATTGTACTTGAAAGAATGGTTCTTGTTTCGTGAGAAAAAAAAACCTTGGCAGCTAACAGTTTTAAAAAACAGTAATTAACTTATTTTCTTTTTTCCTATGCAGGGAGAGAAAACCGGAGTATAGAGAAAAGAAAAGCTAAAGCTGCACAGAAGTGACGTGGGAGAAGTGGACACGGATACGCACGAAAAAGTTCGCCAGTTAGGAAGGAAAAGGCGTGGAATAATGTGGTCAATTACGGTTTGAAAAAAAAAAGGAGGAGAGGGGCAGTAGAACAGCGAGAAGATACAAGGAAGTACATGGCAGTGCAAGTGACAGACACTGAATTTCTCGCGAAAGCTTTTGTTGGTGTGCACCGTAGAAAGTCCGTTTGCATAACTCACAGCAAACGCACTGCAAACAGAAGAGCCACGCGTACACGCAATGCAACGAACGATGAAATCATGCGGAACGAACTAACTGCCCCATTCAACAACTGAAGAATTAGAGACCTAGGGGGAAAAAAACACGTCAGTCGTCTTTGGGTGCGCTAATCGCGAGGCCCACATGGGAGAAACAGCCCTGAAGGTCGAGGTAGCTCTTTTTTTTTTTGCCGTGTGCCTGTGTGTGTGTGTTGTTGCTAAACGCCAGCGACCGTCAGGAGCACACCGAGAAAAAAAGTCTCTTCATACTATTTGCGGAGGGACAAAAAAGAGAGCAAGGTGAAATGTAAGACTTACAGTAGTTCTGCTGCGCTCATGTTAGAGCACAGCGTGTATTTAGTCACTTAGCCGTGTGTGCAAAACAAACAACACAGGAAACCTTCATTGCCTCCTTTTCTCTTATTTTTTATCTATGTTCATTTCTCGTTCTTGTACACGCGAAATTAACACATCACTGGCTTGCCCATCTTTTCCTCGAAGGGCCATTGCTCTGTTTGTTAAAAAGGGGGTGGATAATTTCTTCGCTGCCAATTTTCAAGCTCGCGGCTGACCACCGCCAGAGGCTAAGCAGCAGTTTCCTTTGAGAGCAAGCGGATGAAACGCAAGAAGAGTACAAAGTGATAAGAGCTATAAAAGCAGCTGATGAAATCTATGGTTGTGCTTAGTTCTATGGGAAAACCCTTTCCAAAAAAAAAATGCGTTGCGGAAGCCACGTGGATACTTTGACTTTTACAAGAGAATGCAAATAAACGAGGAAAGGAAAGGAAAGGAAGAAAAAAAAACGAGCAGCGGCGTGCGTGTGCAAGTTAGAGATGCGTGAGCTTCAAAAGACTGCGCAAATCCTCATGAAAAGCTGTGTTACGCGAGAGCGAGTCGGACTTCGATTTGGCCAGATGCACTAACGAGGCTGGGATGCCCGCCATGAGTGCCACCTCCACACCGTAGCTGCGAGCGCAGATACCGGGCACAAGGCGGTACAGAAAAACCACGCTCGTCAGCGCAGAGGCCGGGGCGCAGCTGCGGCTGGCGTTTTCACTGTTATCATTACCAAAAGGATCGCCTGGGATCGTGCTGGACGTCGCAGCAGCAGCGGCGACGGATGGCGGTGCCTCCGACTTGAGCACAAAGTCCATGTAGCCCATCTGCACCGTCGGCGCGTGTGTCTGCGCGGTCGCCGCACAGCTGATGCGCGTCTGCTCCATAGCCAGTGCGTGGTAGTGGGTGGAGAAGATGGCCAGCGGCGCCGCCAGCGGTGCTTCGGTTAGCGCGTGCAGGGTGGCGTACGCGATGGCCATGCCGTCGTGCGTGGATGTGCCGCGTCCCAGTTCGTCGACAAGGCACAGGCTTTGCGCCGTCGCGCAAAGCAGAATCTCCGCTGTCTCACTGAGCTCCACGTAGAGGGTGCTCTGGCCTTTGTGCGACGCATCCCGGGCACCGATGCGGGTGAAGATGCGATCTACCGGGGCCAGCTCCATTCGCGTGCCCAGCACCGGTCCACCCAGCTGCGCGAGCAGGACGTTAATGGCCACTGTGCGCATTAACGTACTTTTTCCTGCCATGTTCGGTCCAGTGAGAAGCAGCACGCGGCCCTCCTTGTTGTCAAGGCATACGGTGTTCGGCACTGGGTTCTGCGAAGCCAAGAGCGGATGCACGAGGTCGCACCCGCGCACCTCAGCCACCTTGTTCTGCGGGCCGTTCTGCGCGACGATTTGGGGGTAGCACGTTGTAGGAAAACACTGCTGCCACGCTGCGAGGTTGAGCAAGCAGTCGACGTAGGAGAGCGAGCTGCTGGCTGTGAAGAGGCGCGGAAACTCGTCACAGATGCGTCCCGCCACCTGGCACAGCACCGTGAGCAGTGCGCCGGCCTTCGATGCCGTGGCCTCTTTATGGGCCTCCACCAGACTCTCAATCGCTGAAACGACGTACTTAACGCTCCGCGAGCTGCGCGCCCGCTCCACCAGGCCACGCGGAGTCATCTTCGGAGCATCGGCGACGGAGACTTCGACCAGAAACAAATCTTTCCCTAAATCGGAGAAGTGCACTTGCGCCCCACCAAAAACATCGTGCTGCATTTGCCGGCGTACATCGTGCAGTTTCGACTCGATTTGTTTCAACGTTTCCGCTGCTGCGTCGTACATGCTAGAAGTCCCAGGAGACGGAATGAGCAACCCAGTTTCCTCAGCAGCCTCGTGGTCGAACAAACTTTCAATCACGCGCGTGCTCGTCTCGGCCGCGACGATGTTTTCCAGGTGCTCCGCAAGCAACGGCGGAATGCTCATCCCTTGCTCAGAGGCCACCTCGCGGCACCGCGCCAAAAACTGCTGTCCCCATTTCACCATCGCGCGCAGTGCGTGCACGGTTGACAGAATTATGCCGAGGTTCTTCTTATATTGAATCATGGGATCAACGTACGAGATGTGCTGGCTGTCGTTCTGCTTCATATCCGACAGGCGGGAAAGGAAGCGCTCAAAGTCGACGGAAGCAACGGCAGAAAAAGCGTCAGGCGACTCGCCAGAACGCGATCGCTTCTCCCCGATTTGTTGCGGCTCGTCCACCTCACAAAGCGAGCTGGTAAGCTTAAAGTGCGCGCAAAAGCGCGCGGCCGCCTGGCGGGCCTCAATGACGCGCGCATTCGACGATGGACGCAGGAGCCACGACCGGAAGAGGCGTCGGCCGCCATTCGTCCTGCAGTGATTAAGGCACTCTTGCAGCGAGTGTTTCGCTGTTCCGTCGTGCAAATTTGTCAGAACTTCCAAGTTGCTCACAGTTGCCGCGTCCAGAATGAGGCCTTTGTCAAACCGACGCTCGTAATCAAGCAGCGAAGTCGTTCGTCCTGTCGTCCGGTCTGCCGTGTCCGCACTGTCATTCGAAGATACACCGTTGTCCGCCATATTGGTCAGATGAGCAGTATAAACGGTGGCCTCTTGGAAAAGTGTAATTTCATTGCTGAGGCGCAGTGATGTAAAGTAGCTTATCATGACATCTTCCGCAAGAATGCAGTCTTTTGTCCCGTCAGCTGAAGATGTCTGGGGTATCTTTTCCACCACATAGCCCTCGCTTGCGACCCATTTTAATACCGTTTCGCTCGCCTCGCGGAAACACCACGCATCTCCGTTACTCGGCGAAGCCCAGCCCGGCTCCGGCATAATCACCTCCTTAGGATCCAGCTGCTGCAACAGCGCGCTCAACGCACGTAGTGTAGTATCTTTCAGCGTTGCGTCTCCATCTTTTTCTAATTTGCAAGCAGAGGTAGAGTTGACTGCTCGTTGTTCCGCGCCCGTCGTATTTTGGACAGAGAAGCATTTGCATCGTAACGCAACGCGGCGCGAAAGATCGACTGCAAATGCATCAATGGTGACCTCATCTGCGTCTCGCACAGGGACGAGCGCGAGAACAAATAGCTCTCCGTGATCAGATATCATTACCGGATCTTTGAGTGTTCCTGGTGTCAACACTTCGATCAACTCTCGGGGCATCACTTTCAACTTCACGCCCGATGTCTCCCCTTCACTCTCTTTCATTTGTTCTACTCGGCCTACCTTGTACCCGCGAAACACGAACAATCGCGCCCATTCCATCAGGCTTTGCTCTGGAACACCTGCGAGACGCATCTTTCCACGGTTCGTAGTATCTAACACCATTTTCAATCCGAATTCTCGATTTGCGATTACTGCGTCGTAGTCATATAATTCGTAGAACTTGCCTTTCTTGAAGAAAATCATGACGTTGTAGTGCTTTGATTTGATATCCCAGTATTGGCGTTCCATGTTGGCCATGGCATCCAGATACTTGTTAGGAATGGTTATTGTGGCTGGAGGGGCACCGGGGTCGATGCCCTCCAAGAACGGATAAGTGAAACTCACAGAGCTGGCATCTTCATTCGGATCACTAAGCGACAGTTGAGACATGTGCCTAAAAATTCGGTAAAACAACAAAGAAATCGCTGCTTAAAGAAGAAAAAAGAATTTACTCTATCGAGCGTTTTTTTCCCTCTTTAACGATAGTGCTGTGACGGTTTTTTTTTTTCTAAGAGAAATAATAATAAATCAGAACATCTCATAACTCAGCAACAGAAAGAGAGAGGAGAAATTGATTCATAAACTGTCACGATCATCGCATAAACACCAAAACGGTACTCTGCATTTTACATGACATACCTGTTAACATGCAACTTACGCTTCCACATGCAGTCATATTTTGACTCTAATTAGCGCACCTGATTTTCTCTCGAATTATTGTCTTTCCGTCGGAAACGAAAGCATTTACCAGAAAAGAAGCCAAAGTCTTCCATGCTCGAAACCGTTTTCTCCCTGGCGTTTTATTCTGAAGGTCAAACAACTACAAAGCAGCATTGCAAAGTGCAACAAGTAATAAAGGGAAACGTAAAGAAATACTAGGTACATGGTGGTTAAAAACCAGAGTACCATTGAGAAGCGTCTAATTCGGTTTTACTTCGTTCTCCCAGAGCACAACAACCACATTGAACAAACACAAAACACCCTAAAAAGGAGGCGAAAAGACGAGTTTTGAGTTTCGCAATACTATTTCTCTTAAAACTACAAAAAAAAAAAGGTAGCTTCGTTTCTTTTTAGTCATTATCCCATGTTTTTGAAGCTCGCCTCCTCAGTGTTTTTCCTTGCGGTGAATTGGAGCAATACTTACGCGAAAAAGACCTTTTCTTCCTTTTAGGCAATGAGAATGTTCACCAAGATTTTTGGCAGTGAGATTGCAGCTTTTATTTGCGTACACTCAACAACAGAAAAAAAAAACGTTTAGCATCCGACCTGCGCAGCAAGACACCTACCAAAGAAGCCAAAATTAAGAACGAAAAAAATCTCAGCGTAAAAGTTGCGCAAAAGAGCATGGAGCGTAGGCACCGTGGTGAAAAGCGTCATGGAAAATATTTGTACGAATTCTCTCCTGAAAATGAAGCAGTACGTGAAACCCGTGATACATTAGATACTTATCGCACAGGGGAAAAAAAGAAAGTCACAAGAGGAATAAATGCGGCCAACAGAAAATCTAAACTTCAATACAGAGAGAAGGAAAGAAAATAACACTGCATACCTATAATCGAAAGAATTCATCAGTTCAGAGATAGCAGTTCTACAGCAAAAAATCCTTTCGTAAAAACTAGTCTTCTGAATATCAATCTCCTTTGTGCAAAGTTCTTGAGTTTTGTACGCTGCAAGAATGAAAAGCAGCAAAAACGATTGAAAACCGATTATCGTGTACAAAGCGCAGTACGCAAAACACCGAAACGACAGTGGTTAAGAAAAATCACAGCAAATAACAGAAATCCAGAGGGAGTGAAGCTATCAAAATGCTACTGTGCACATAGAAAACCGTTTCGTTGGCATTAAGGAGCTTCTTTACGAAAAAAGGAACGAAAATCAAAGGCAATTGTGCTTTCAAGACGGAAAAAAAAGAATATGTGTGTCAGCTAATTTTGTCGGTGCACTGCACACAAAACAAAACTCAATTTTAGCAATCTGGTCTCTCGTTGCGATTAAACTGGTGCGTTCCGTTCAGTTCTAGAATTAATTGAGCCGCTTTACTGTCTTGGTTTCCGTTTACGCACGAAACATCGGTAACGAGCTGGTTTCCATCCCGCAACAGCTGTTCCACCACGTCACTTTTCACCGCGTACACCTCCACTGAGTCCACCTGCCACGTCTCGGTGGGCGTTAAGCGTGGGCAATCGAAAGTTGTACAGCGAGATCCGTAGCAAGTGCCAGTTTCCAGCCAGCGGTCAATAAACCAACCGTAATAACCCGATTGCCCGCCCATACCAATACCAACCTTGTCTTCCAAAGGATGAACATCAAATAAATACATGAAATTAGTATTCATAGACGGCTTGGACTTGTATATTTCACCCATTTCGCTGACGCCATCATTGTTGCTTGAATGGACCCGGAAGACGAAGCAGTTAGCGTTGCCAAAGAACACGGTGTTTTTACTCTTTGACTCAACTTTTCGACGTTGCGCCTGGCCTTCACGAAGCGCGCGCGCAGACGCGGCAGCAGCGCTTTTCGCCGCTTTTTCACGCTCCGCCACGGTGAGCCAGTCGCTTTCACAGAACGCTCCTATTACACGTGCACTGTTTTTCAACTTCACAATTAAAACGGTAGGGCCCCGGGATACAATATGTTGCACCAAGCGCTGGAACGACTTTCCGTTTATATCGCTGCTGTAAAGCAAATACCACTTGACAGGAAAACCGAGGTTGCTTCCTTTGCAGGACATCGGGAGGTTATCTGTGATCAATGTGCCAATTTCATCTGTGAGCGCCAACTTTTGCATTTCGGATTCCGAAACCCCACAGATGATCGGAGCAGGTCGTTGCACCGGAGCACGTTGTGCTGTTTCTCTTCGTAACGTTGCGTTTTGGTCCGTCGAAGCCTGTTCTTTATCAGGTTCGGTTGTGGAGCTTGATGATTGCCCCATCGCTAATAAACAGCAATATACTAATGATGTCTAGATATACGTATTGGCGGTGAAAACACAACAGTTTGAAAGAGAGAAGAGACAAAAAGCAAGGAGAGTAACATCATTTGGTAAAACTGCTATTAAAAACGCAAGTCAAGTAACAACATAAATCTACTTGAGTAAATTGCATTGCGGTATTTGTGATAAACCCCGCTTCCGTACTTATAACGCAAGAGCGAAAATTTCTCTTTTGAGATCTCCTGAACGGTGACCTCCCAAAAGTCGAGTTTGGTTCATTGAATACGTAGAGTTTACAAATGCTTCGATAACATCTTGATTTGTATGCCGTTGAGGAGCACAGTTTTCAATCACTAAATTAGCAATCAGGCGGCGGAGAGACACAGAGACACAGAGAACGCTACTCACTCATATGGGGATAGTGTTAAGTCATTTCTGCGAGTAATGGGAAAGGCACACCACTTTCCCGATAATTGAACAATTGCTCAAATATATATATATATATATATATATATTTATATATATTTATATTCCGGTAGATTGTTTTTCATCATCCTTACTATTTTGGTCATGAGAACGTATTCCGACCCGCTGTGCCGTTGTGCCGCCAGAAAGGAAAACACCTACAAGCGAAAATTACAGTGTGAAGAACTAGCCGATGAAAACAGTAATTGGCCAACCGACGTTACGTTGTTTATCATTGGGAGAAAAAAATTAAAAAATGCAAGCATCGTGCCCTTATTGGGATTGTGTTTGTTCCGAATGCCCACCTATTCCTCCATCTTGCCTTTTACTCCCCCCCCCCCCACCGTTCTCCTTCGGTACTAACAGGAAGCAGCCCTCATGGACTGCGGTAGTGCTTGTCGGTCTGATTTGGTGATCAGCGAAGCGGAGTTGTCCCTCTCAAATCCCTTCCACCTCCCGGAATGGGGTTTCTCCCTTTCATCAATGTCCTTGGGTATCCGTTGCACGCGCCGGGAAGAGGTGAAAACAGTTTTGAGTTTTTCTTGCTGTTGCAACAAAAAGTGTTTTTAGGACAGCTCTTCGGTAATTCTGCAAACCTGATCTGAATGTGCAGCGTTTTCCCTTCCAACTCTGCGGATGCCATGGTATGAAAAAAGTGGACACCAGTACTTGCACCAAGAAAACCTCATTCATTCTTACTCCCTAATTTCTGCGATTCGATAAAGTGAATGAAAGCTGAGAAGTTTTTCTTGGAAATACTGCATATTTCACTCGTTTGCTTACATTGTGATCACCCGTACTGAGTCACGCCATCAGAGAACAGGAACTTTCTCTCGCAGTCCTTTGCATGATGATGTCATCCCACACTTTTTCTCTTCTCCTTTTTCTACGCAATCTGCTACGGCGGTGAATTCATTGCAACCAGGTTTAACGCACCTTCCTCTTTCTCCCAAACAACGAACAAAGGAATCATTTTTTTTTTCATACCATCTGTGTTTTGTTCAACCTCAAAAGCAAGATGCCCAGCAAGACTATTCTTCTCTTCGACGTGGACGGCACCCTCACACCGCCGCGCAAGAAGGAAACCGACGACATGAAACAGGCACTGAAGAAGGTTCATGCCGCTGGCTACACCCTCGGCGTTGTTGGTGGTTCTGATTTTGCCAAACAGAAGGAGCAGCTGGGAGAGTCCATCCTGGACGACTTCGACTACGTCTTCTCTGAAAACGGCCTCCTGTCCTTCCACAAGGGCAAGGAGTTCCACCGTAACAGCCTGCTGAAGTTTCTCGGCAACGACAAGGTCATGGCGTTTGTAAAGCGCTGTCTTGTGCTCATCGCAGCCTTGGACATTCCCGTGCAGCGTGGCACATTCGTGGAGTTCCGCAATGGCATGTTCAACATTTCTCCGATCGGTCGCAACTGCTTGCAGGAAGAGCGCGACGACTTTGAACAGTACGACAAGCAGCACCACATCCGTGAGAAGCTGATTGAGGACCTGAAGGCCACCTTCCCTGATTACCCGCTGGCGTACTCCATCGGTGGCCAGATCAGCTTCGATGTGTTCCCGAAGGGCTGGGACAAAACGTACTGCCTCCAGTTTGTGGAGAAGGAGTACGAGCATATCCATTTCTTTGGTGACAAGACCAGTGCTGGCGGAAACGACTACGAGATCTTCAACGACTCCCGTACGATCGGTCACTCCGTGAAGACGTACAAGGACACCATTGAGATTCTCCACAAGATGGCCGCGGAGAAACCATGAATCGAGCAGCATAGTTATCTGTAGCGGATGACAAAAAACCCCTCCAGAAAACAACAAAAGTATTTCGTTCTTCTTTTGTTTTGGGACGTAGCGCGCCACTCAAAATAGAAAATGCTCTTCGTTACGTTATTCATATGTTTTCTCATTTTTCTTTATTTCATCACCTCCCAATAAAACATTGTGTTGTTTACTTTTCTGACCGAATACCGTTAGGTATCTTCGTTCTTTATTTCTATGACACGAGCATAGTATCGATTTGTTCGAGAAACCGAAGGCAACAACAACGACTATCTTTTCGGTTGTAAACGGCGTTACTGAAACTCTTCTTGGATGATTTTAAGATATGCGGCGGAAAGTGACGTGTGTGTTCCCCAGATCGAAACGAAATTAGTAGCAAGATGGGTTTCTTTTTTGTCTTCTTCTTACTGTTTCGTAGGGCATTGTATTCGTGAACGGCGAAAGACTTGTTCTTTCAGCGTCTATACCATTTCAAGAGTTAAATAGAGATCTATATACTTATGAGCTTCGACTTTTTGGTTTAATTTCTCTGCTCTTGTTCTTCTTTTCTTCATCTCAGACCGTTACAGAAAAGGGAAAGATTCATATGCACATATGCAGCTATCAATCGATGCAAGAAACCCTCTCAAATGAGGCAAGTAGCACAACGGGCGCGTGCAATTGCACAGGTATTCGGTTCTGCGCCAAGTGCCGCAACACGCAGCGGGTCCAGAGTTTGTTCAGCGGTGCGGTGCCACTGTCCACCGCACAGGCTGTTATCGACAAGCAGAGTAAGGAGGAACGTCTCTCATCGTGTTCTTTTGCCACCCTTGGAAGGAGCAAGTACAGTTGTTGCCCAATGTGCATGGAAGTGTTTGTCTCCGAGGTGCCGCTAACGATGTGCGCTGAGCACATCGAACTTCAGTCCTCTAGCCTTCGTATTGACGGCTTGTTTGTTTTTGAAAACATCTTAACACAAGAGGAAGAGACGAAACTGATCGAGTTTTTGGATAATCCGTCGCCTTTTCCGCCCTGGAAAGACTCACAGAGCGGCCGGCGCAAGCAGGATTACGGCCCTAGGCGTAATTTCAAGAAGAAAAAGGTGAAGGCTGCCGAGATGCCGATGATGCCGCTCGCTTTCAAACCTGTATTTTCCGCAATTAGTGCAGCGGTTGAAAAGTGCACCGGAGTACCATACAACGTCGCCGAAGTCTCTGCGCTCGAGTATTGCGAAGGCAATTTGAGCAACTTCGATCCCCACGTCGATGACACATGGCTGTGGGGTGACCGCATTGCTGGGCTCAACTTGAATGCGAACTGTGCTATGACGTTTGTAAATCCAGAGGGCGACAGCTGCGACGTTTTCTTTCCGCAACGCTCTTTTTTCTTAATGTCTGGGGACTGCCGATATAAGTGGATGCACGGGATTCGTCCTGTCCACGTTCATGAACGGCGCATTTCCCTTACATTCCGTGAACTCTCACAGGAGATTTTAAGCGACAAAATCACTGCAGACATGGTGCTTACTGCTGCTTCAACTTTTGTATGACTCCCCTCAAATGCAGCATCTGTTTTCAGTAACTGTTACGTGCACAGCATAATTTAAAAGTGCTTCGAACAACAAAAAAAAATGGTAACTGCTTTTTAATCTAAGTAAAAATCTTCTCGCGTTTTAATTGAGGTGAAAGTTGAAGCATTTATAAGTAAGTGTTTTCTTACATATCTCTTGGCAAATGTTGCATGGAGCCATTGATGCTTAAACCCATCCACTATAACTCTGCGTTTTCCGTACGTTCAATAAATATTGTATCAAGGTCACGCGAACAAAAGGAGTCTTCTCCTTGCTTATTTATTTATTTGTGTGCTATTCTATTTGAATTGCTGTTTCTCATCTTCTGCTTTACTTGCCATTATTATTATTATTTTTTTTTTGCATCGTAGCAAGTTCACCGCGGTGCGTTGACAACTACAACAACAATAACAACCAAAGAAGTATATATATATATATATGTGTGAGGAATCGTATATAAATATTTATTTTTGCGCTTCATAAATAGATCTCATAGCGATTGAATATGACTGTACAACAATGAGCCAATTTGGGGATTCACATAGCGCCACTCCGGCAATCCAAATGCGGGGTTCACCGCCCACAAGCTCCGGTGAGTTCGGAGAGGAGAAACTGTCCCTTGAAAGCATAATGCAACGCTTTCTTTGCGAAGAGTCATTATCTCTGGAATGTGCAACGGAAGTCGTACAACAGGCTGCCCTCGTGCTTCGCACCGAGCCAAATACGTTGTCTATCAACGGTGACGTTGCTATAGTGGGAGATATACAAGGCCAATATTACGACCTTATAAAAATCTTTGCTTCTTGGGGTTCTCCACGGACCACAAAGTACCTCTTTCTCGGTAATTACATTGGAAACGGCGGTTTCAACTTGGAGTGCGTGCTGTTCCTTCTTGCCGCCAAAGCTGCGTGTCCGCAGTTTGTCTATTTGATACGAGGCAGCAACGAATCGAAGCTGATGGCAGACGTGCTTCACCTTGGAGACGAATGCCAAAAGAAGTACGGCAAGAATCTTTTTACACTACTGCTTTCAGCGTTCAACTGTTTGCCATTGGCAGCCGTCGTCCTCGACAAGTACTTTTGTGTTCATTCCGGGCTCTCACCTGATGTCTCTCACATCAGCGACATCGCTCTCATTCACCGTTTTCGCCACATCCCGACACGTGGTGCAATGTGTGACTTAGTGTGGAGTGAGCCAGATTGGGACACTGACAACCTGCAGTACAATAATGTGGAGGAGTCTTCTGGCGAGACGTACGTGCCGCGAGTCGGTTCATTTGAGACACGTCCACTTTTCATAAAGAACAAGCAACGAGGATTCAGCTATGTCTTCAACTTCGCGTGTGCGAAACGCTTCGCCTCGGCAAACAACCTCCTTTGCATCGTGCGCAGCCACGAAGTACAGGAACTGGGATTCAAACTTTACCGCCCACACCCCAATCACCTTTTCCCTTGCCTGATCTCGATCTTCTCCGCCCCAAACTACTGCTCAAGTTTTGGAAACAAAGGTGCTGTTCTTGTGCTTTCAAAAGAGTCTGTAAACTTTAAGCAGTTTGAGCCCTCTCCTCATCCGTGCGTTTTACAAGGGCGCAACGCGTTTTCATGGTCTCTTCCCTTTCTGGAGAGCAATCTCATGTCGATTTTTCTCTCGCTGCTCTCCCGACCGGACAACGACCTCACCGCGGATGATGGCTCAGAGAAAGACTCTAATAATAGCGAAGCAATTGACGCGCCAAGTACATAGTGGCTGAGCAGCTAGCGTACTGTTTTTGACGGCAACTGAAATTGAGGGAGTTAGGTGTTTCTTTCTTCCTTACATGTGTTGCAGGTGCTCGCGTGTTTTTCCTCTTCTTGCGCGCTTTGGTTCGTGTACCAAGTGTTATCAACATGATGGATGTCATCTATTCACTGGAACGCATCTACGCATTTCTTTTTTCTGCCTATCCCAACAATTCGGATGGAGTGCATTGCCTTACCTGTTCGTGTTCCCGACTGCTTCAAATACAAATAAGACGTGTCTGTCCTAAAATCGTAGTAGAAAAGGAAAAAAAAAAGCACACTGCAGTTGGCGGCGTGATCTGACAGTCGAGCTCTCTTTTTCCACGAGCACACTTCTGATCGTCTCTGTGCACGAAGGCAATTTGCGTGCTTCAGCATCTCTCCGCTAGAGGGAAACAATAGAATCGTCTTTTTTCTGCGTCTTAATGTACTTTCAGTTTGCACTCCATAGCTCGATTTTTTTTTCTCTCAGTACGTTAAAGAAAGCTGTCCTTTACGTGTGCCCTCCATCTTCTCATTTCTCAAAGTTGCAAACGCACGCATTGAAGAAGAGGTTGCTTTTTTCCGCGTCTTTTGCTATGAGCATCTTTCAAGAGCCATCCATATCAGCACAATAACGACATCAGTCATGCAGCAAAGGAGAGATAATTATTCTGGAATGGCGGACGAGGTTGAGGTGCTGCAGACGAAAGTCGATCGTGCCATTGAACTTGGGTTACAACCCCCCGATACAGACGAGATAAGCCAGCTTTTAACGCTAAGATTAACATTAGACAACACAAATGAGCAGCTTAAAATGCTTGACTACCGCTGGCAAACCTACCTCGACAAGCAGTACGTTCAATCACAACACTTAGACGAGTTTCTAGAGAGCTTAGTGCAAGTCCTACTGAAGAAGAAACCGGAACGACCGTTGGAGGAGCTTCTCATCTATCTTGAGAGCGAGAAGAAATGATTCTTACCTTTTCTTTGTGTGTATAGCTGTGAAAGCAAATCACGTGGCATTACTCTCAGCCAATACTTGGGGCGAGCATCGTTTTTTTTCTCCCCTTTGTTTTCTCTGCCGCTCAAATTTGTTTAGTTCTTGAGGTTTTTACGTTCGCAACCATGCGTATATTTAGGGATGAAGACCACACATGAACTTATGCACAAAAAACTGTCCTGCTGAGCTCCTGGGGCTCTTGTTACTTTCTTTTTTCGTATTCTGACGTGACCTTCCTGCAAAACAGCAGACAAAGAATTTTAAGAACGTACGAAGTAGGAGAGTACTACATAGAGCTGCGTCAAAGGAACTCCAACAAGCGTTAGTGCTTGTACGTCCTGACAAGTTACTTAGGCATCGCACTTCTTCGGGAGCACGGCGTACATCATCCTTGTGCCATATTTGGCATTTAAAGGCACTCTTTTCTGTATCTTCTTGTTTTCAGAAGAAGAGAATGTTTGACTTCTGTCACTATGGTTGACGCTTGCATTTGGCCTCTCTTTTGTTACCTTTTATTTGCCCTTCTCCTCTCACCAGATTGTATTGATGTTGCTGCTTTGCTCGATTTTTAATTGCTTTACGGAGAACACAAGTCAGCGCTATTTAGCGCGTTCACCGCAGCAAACACACCACAATGGTAAAAATTGCAGAAGCCATCAAGCAGGCGAATGAGAATGGTCGCTACTTTGTGAGCTTTGAGTTCACTGTTCCCACCACGGAGGCTGGCGTAATCACGCTGTACGACCGTATCGAACGTTTGGCAGCACTTGACCCTCTTTTCTGCGGCATCACGTGGGATGAAGGTGGTCGCAGCGCAGAGACCTCGATAGAGGTCGCCTCCACCTGTCAGTCACTATTGTCTGTCAACCATCAAGTGAACCTCACCGGATATGCAAGCGAGCCGGAGGAAATGCTCAAGTGGCTCACGGTCCTCAAATCAAAAGGAGTGTGCAACGTACTTATCACTCGCGGTGCAAGTGCCAACAAGACGATCTCCACGACGCGTGCCTCAAGTTGTACCACGAACAAAAGTAAGCCCGCAGCCCATGGGACAGCGGACGATGCCGATGCCATGGCTGTGGGCTCTGCACCGTCGTCACCTCCCGCAAGCCCTGCCTTCCCGCACGCCGTCGACCTCGTCCGCTTCGTGCGTCAGCACTTCGGCAACTTCTTCGGCATCGCCGTTGTCGCGTTCCCCGAAGGCGAAGGTGATTCGGCGGACAACGTTGCGAGGCAAGCGGAAATAGAGGAGCGTGAGCTGCGTTTTCTTAAGGAGAAGATGGACGCGGGGGCCGATTACATCATCACCCACAGCGTCTTCGACGTGAACGTTTTCGATCACTTTTGTCAGCAGTGTCGCCGTCACGGGATTCGGTGTCCCATCCTACCGGGCGTGCTGCCCATCTCCCAACTTCGACAGCTAAACGCGTTTGGACTGCGTCGTTTGGCTGGGACGGCGGATCTCGTCACAAAAATGGAAGCCGTGAAAGGGAGCGAGAGTGAGACACGACGCGTCGTCGTGGCTTTTTATCAAGACCTCGTGAAGCAGCTCTTGAACCGCGGGTGCGGCGGGGTGTATCTTTTCACCATGAATGCCGACTACCTCCTGGTAGCCATCCTGAAAGGAATCGAGGTGGCAACGCATCGCATGTTCCCATGGCGCCCCTCCGAGAACGAGGAGCGCAGACGTCAGGAGACGGTGCGGCCGGTGCACTGGTCGTCCCGGGTGACGAGTTACATGGTGCGCACGGCGCAGTGGCAGGACCGAAAGACGGACAAGTGGAACCCCGTGTCTGGGTCCCATCACGGAAGCGCCCTTGCCCTTGGCGAGGTGGGCGGGTACCACGCCCGGTTGCTGCTGCGCAGTCGTGCCAAGCGGTGCACGCAGTTTCTCGTCATTCAGGGAATGCCGGAAATTCAAACGGCTCTTTCGGCGCTGAGTCGCATTTTTGTAGCGTTCCTCGACGGCAACGGAACCTTGCCGTGGGCAGACGAGCTCTCCGGTGAGACAGTGTACGTCGGCGAGCACCTCCTCAAACCGCTCAACGCACGAGGTCTCTACACCATCAACTCGCAGCCGCACGTGAATGGGGCACCAAGCTCACACAAGGTCGTTGGCTGGGGCCCAGGCGACGGCTGTGTGTACCAGAAGAGCTACCTGGAGTTTTTCTGCCCGCTGACGATGGCGCAGACAGTTTTTACAACGCTGGAGAGGTACCCGTCACTGCAGTACATGGCTATGGACGCGCAGGGCAACATGGTGCATGCACGGTGGCGCATGGACGACGATTCTGGCAAGGACAGCGAGGCATCGCCGCCACAGGCAGCTGAGCACGACCCCACCGTGGCCTCGCCCACCCAACAGCCGCACGACAGGATGTCTCTCTTCGGTGTCGGCGTGACGGCTGTGACGTGGGGTGTGTTCCCCGGCCGAGAGGTGATTCAACCGACCATCGTCTCCGTCGACTCATTTCGGGCGTGGGTGGGCGAGGCGTTTGACTTGTGGGCAGCTCCCTTCCCTGGTCATGACGTTCCCGCGGTGGTGCGCTACATCCAGTCGGAGTGGGTGCTCGTGAGCGTAGTGGACAACACGTACCAAGAAACACCCACGCCGCTGGAGAACGCTGTTGTGGAGATCTGCTCCAAAATTCCACCCCTCATCCCGGTTGACCTCTCGCAGCCGAGGCAGCGTGCCACTTCGCTGACCTTTCCGGCAAAAACGGGCGTTGAGAGCAGCACCCTCGGCACGTTTGCCACCTCGACGTGATTCACTCCACAAACGAGGAAAGAGAGGTGATTGAGGAAGGAGCCTCATACATGAGCTTTAAGGATGAAGGAGACAGGTAACACAAACGAATAAGACTTGAGGGGTAACCCGTCAAGTTCGTGTTGCATGAGCCTGTTTTACGCACTAACCACGCCACCGCGTGCAGCACTTCATCGTGGCCGTCTCACTCCTTTTCGTAGCTCACCACACTTCTCCCCTTTTTCTTTGGTATCAACTGGTTGCTTTTTCACACTTGAGCTGTATACGATAAACGCTCGACGCCCAAAGAAATACAGGCGTTATCGATTTCGCTGTTTCAAATCTTTCTTTGAGTTTCTATTCAATCAATTTTTCTTGACGACCGGCTGCTGGCTAAGTAGCAGCAACGATGATGTTTTTTTTTTGTGCTATGAAGCGCTTGTCTTCAATCGCACCTCACGTGTTGAGATCGTTGTGGCAATGGCACGCTCTCACCAGGCATTTACTTTGCGACACGGAATGCCTGTGATTTGAGCATCTTTTTTTCCCTCTTGTTTGTTAATGTTCCTCTTCACTTTTTTCACACTATCGTCCCTTTCTTCTTCTTCTTTTTTTTTGTCGGATCAGTGCAATTGAGGCACAGTACAGCAGTCGAATCAAACAGAAGATCGCTTCGACGGATAAGTGCAAACAACATCAACAACAAGGGCATAATGGAGAGCACCCCATTGGAGGGGCTGTTGTCGTGCATTCTCAGCGCGGATAATGTACTGCGCAAGGCAGCGGAAAAGGAGCTGGAGCAGCGCAGCAGCACCGCTCCGGATTTTTGTGTAACTCTTGCTCATTACTGCGGGAGTGTTGTCGGCGACAAAGAACAGCGCGCTCTCGCGTTGGTGGCCTTCTCCGTTCTCAAGCGCAGCCTCTCAAACTCCATCCACTATGAAGAGCTGCAGCAGGTGGTGTCTCTCTTTCTTGGTCACCTCGGCGACGTTGCCGTGGGGTCTGAGGTGAGCGTGGCGACGGTTCGCCAATGGAACTCGGTCGTGGCGACGGGTGTTCACCGCCTCGCCGTGCTGCGCGTGACCCTCGCCGCATCGCCGGCGCGAGATGCCGCCGCTGTGGCTGCCTGTTTCGAGTCTGTTTCGAACCTCATCACGTCGCAGCTTCTCCACGCGTTCGCACACTTGACGCAGGCGACCGCTGCCGAAGTGAGTATCGTGCACAGCCACGTGTACTTGTTGCAAAGCTTTTTTGAGGAGCCGGTCCCGGAAGCCACGCACGTGTGGTGTGCGGAGCTCGTGGCGAGCTGCGTGTCGCCTCTGCTAGGGATTGTATGTAGTATTGCAACCGCCCAGCATGCTGCCGCAAAGGGGGTGTCTTCTCTTGATGAGTATCGAGCGCGTTGCGCTCTTCAAGTTCTTGTCGCCCAAACGCTCTGTGTACTATACGAATGGCAATTTGCGGCATCTCGTGGCAGCAAATTCCCTGCGGATCTTAGGAATGCCTTTATCCAAACATTTCCTTCATTACAGACATACCTGCTTGTACCGTGTGCGCAGTGGGCTGCTGCGGCCGTCTCTCCGACCGCCGCCGATGACGCGTCGGGTTTGTCCGTTGCGCTGTCCCGTGCCGCTCCGCTGATCGCAGCTTCTCTCGCGACGCAAGAGTTGCTGGTGAAGGTGTTGCAGTACGGTGGATGGTATAAACGGTGTGCCTCAGCAGAGCTGCTGCAGGGGATCCTGAACTCTCTGGAGGCGGATGTCGTCAGTTATCAGGTGGCCTTATCCATGGAGGACGGTGAGGAAGTGGGTGGTGGCTCCGTCCCAGCGATGTCTAGCGGAGGACGGGTGGACAGCTGGGTTGCCGTCGGCGACGGGGCGGTGCCGGAGACAGCCGAGCTGGTGCGCTGCCACGTGACGCAACGTTGGACGCTTTTCCGTGATGTCGCCCTCCTTCCTTTTCTGCAGCGCGGCTTCATCGACGTCGTCGGCGATCAGTGCGGGCGCCGGTACTACGAGCTGCTACTCGCCTACGCGGTGCTTGCGCCGTCAGAGGCGGATGCGTGGCTGGACGATCCCAACATCTTTCTGCGAGAAGAGGAGGAGCGCGAAGACGGCGTGCGATGGACCGCGCGCGAGACCGTTGCGCAGCTGTACACGGACAGCATCACTGCACTTGGACCGCTGTTTTTACATGCCACATTGGAGGACCTTAATGCGCGTCTTTTCTCTGAGGAGCCGGATGACGCGACGGCTGCGATGGGCGCCACCCACCAAGGTACGCAGAAGCAATTGTTGATGATGCAACGAGAGGCCCGTCTGTTTTTCATGGAGGTGGTTCTGCGCCAGTGCTCCAAAAACCTGCGCGAGTGTGGGGTGGCCGACTTTACGCGACTGGCGGCGCACATCTGGGGCCACGATGTCGCAGGCCCCACCGCACACGCCGCGACAAGTGCGCGGGCGCTGATGCTGCTCACCGCCATTGTACAATTTTCTGGTGTGTCTCCGCAACGGAGCACCGCAGCGGCCAATCCTACGCCTACGCCGGCGGCACTCAACGCCTTCATGGCCACCGCCGTTGCGGAGAGTGCCGCGGTTCTCGCCACTCTCGCGTCGCCATCGCCTGCCCCGTCGTGCTCGCTCTTTGTCGCGGTGGTGTTGTGCCGATTTCTGCAGAGCACGCTGCCCTACTGGCCACCAACCGTGTTAGAGCAACATTTTGCCGCGCTGCAGAATTCACTCTTATTTCTTCTCTCTCCACAGGTTGGCTTGAACGAAGAGGTTCTGTATGGTACGGTAGAACAGCTGACGGACCTTCTTCACGCTGCGCAGCGTAAGGTGCGGGGAACCAGCGCCAGCAGCAACAACAACGCTGGACAGGTTTCTCTCGTGTCGGAACGACTGCCAGCGATTGTGATGGATTGCTGGCGGCGCCACGTTAGTGATCCGAGCTTTGCGGATGTCGTGCTGCAGCTGCTCCGCCGCGTTGTACGTGACGGCGGCCGCGGCGTTGCTGGTGGCACCAGCGGGAGTTCAGCCCTTTCGCAGCTTTTGCTAGAGCTGTCGTGGGTCAACAACGTCTTGTGCGGCTACGCCGACTCCATGGCGGAGGTGTGCGCCGTACCGTACTTTTTACGGCTGCTGCGCTTCATCTTTACGTACGCCCCAGACGAGGTTGCCAACGAGGCGGCGACGCTCATGCTGGACAGTCTGTGCCAGCTCCTCCTCTGCACCGACGAGTCGGCCATCCTGGTCGCGTCGAGCAGCTGCCTCGCTGCGCTGCTGCGTCGTTGCCCGTCGGCTCAGTCGTTGCAGGTGCAAGTCGTCGCTGCCAGCGTGGAGGCGGCGTTGTCCGGCACCGACAGCGCGGTGGAGCAAGGTGCCGTTGTGGACACCGCGCTGCTCGCCCACGCGCCGCGTGCGGTCTACCCCTTCTCAGCGGTGGTTGTGGCCATCGTGCTGCGCACCTTGCAGGATGCCCGAGGTGAAGCGTCCCTGCTGGAGATGGGACAGACGCTGGTCACCATCATGCGTCGATCATCCAGCTTTTCTGAAGCGGACCTGCTGCGTGTGGTTCATGCCACGGTGCATCGACTTGGTGTCGTGCGGACGGACACGGTGACACAGCAGTTGCTTGCGCCGCTTGCTACGCTGCTGCTGCTCTACCCTGCCGTGCTGCTGCGTACACTCGTGCAGGGCGGGCTTCTCGCGGAAACGATGGCACACTGGCTGCCGCGAGTGGAGTACTTTACGAACCTCAGCGTGACCTACTCGTCGTGTGAGGGGTTGTTGGGGCTGCTCCAAATGCTGTCGGAGTCCGCGCGGGCTTCCATGACCGCGGAGGAGTGTCAGCAAGTCGCACAGCAGCCCGTGTCATGTCGCTGGAAACTCCCTGAAGACGTTTGCGGCGGTGCGCCGGAGGAAAAGACTGGCTCGCGTAAATCAACGAAGCGCAACCCTGAGAAGAAGGGCGGCAAGTCCTTTGCACATCAGACGACGTTCGGGTCAACTCTTGTCGGTGGTGCAGTGGTCGAAACCAGTCTGCCGTTGTATACGGCCATTCTCGTTGCTGTTGGCCGCGGTTTGCTGACGCTGCTTGGTGCGCCGCTGTCTGCGCTCCGTCGTGCGAGTCAGCCTGACAATGTCGATCTCGCGGACAACGACGGCGAAAGCGGCTCTTCCTTTTCCTCGGAGGACGACGACGGTGTGGAGAGGGGCAACCGACTCTTCCAAGAAGACAGCAACGACGATAACGATGGCGATAACAGCGAAGAGAGTTGGGACGGGGACGAGGAGGAGGAGGTGGACAGCTTTGAAGGCCACAATGGCGATGATGGTGACGCAACTGCGTCGCCGCCGTTGACACAGGACGTTGCACCACCTGCGGTAGGTGGACGAGCGAGGAACGAAAAGATGGAGAAGGAGCGGATTGTGGCAGCGATGGGAGCGCAGCTGTTGCCGTGGATGCAGAGGTATGGCAACGAGGTGTCACCGTACTTTACAGCGGAGGAGACGCGGCTACTCATGCTCTTCTTTGCCTCGGCCGCTAACAGCAACACTGTGTAGGCAACTTCAGCAAGCACACACAAACAGCGGGGTTCTTTTTCCTTTCCTCCCCTAAGAAAATGCAGTACTGCTGAGCTGCAATACTTAACCGAGCAAACATACACCGTAATCAATTACCTCGTGTAAGTGATGGTGATACGTCACGAACAATTTGGCATTGGTATGCCCCTGCTAACATTAACAGTTCCATTCACACGTAACGACGACGAAGGGAAAACTAGGAAGAACTCTACAACGCTCCACAAGTAAAGTACGTCTGCGCTTTGCTTGACAAAGTTGGGGCTCAGCGGGTGCGTTCCGCTCTGCACCTTCGGTGCCAAATACCTTTATGTGTTCTGTTTTCATTTAGCGGAAGCTGAAACCACTGCATAAGCAAGCATTCCAGCGACCTCAGCCTAACAGAGTGCACCCCAAGACTATATACATTTTCTTCCCCCCAGTCGTTTCTTCTACTCTTTCTTCCCTTTCTTCGGCTTTGTATTGTGTCTCTGCTACGTCCCTTCCCTTCCCTCCCCCCACATCCACGCTGGATTGCTTGGGCAACTTCTCATCAGCATGACGCACACATGGGTGCCACTCTGCTTCTTGGTACGGAAGCTTTGCGCTAGTTTCTTGTTTCTTCTCTGATAATTCCCTGCTGCACATATCATGTACCCCGCACTTCCGCGTTGGTCCGACGTCAACAATGGGGTCGTCCCCACCAATCGTCGACCTTCAAAAGCGCCCACGCCTCCCCGCGCTCCTCCAACACAGGTTGAGGTCGCATCGCCTGAGGTGCTGCTTCCTAGCGCGAGCAGCTCCCCTTCCCAGTCGTCGACGGTGCAGACCAAGAAAACTGGACACAGCGGTCCGCTCTTTGTGAACCACAACGCCGTCCCTGTAGCCGCTGCGGCGCCGCAAACCTCGGTTTCTCTGCCCGTTGCCGGACCGCCCTCTTCCTCCCCCGCACAAGGCGCCGTCCGTGGAGGATGTGCCCATGCGCCGGCGAAGCAGCAGCCTGGGCGAGGTGGCGGACCTATACCGCTGTACTACCACAGTAATCAAAACACCGCAGCTGCAAGTGGGCCTGGAGGGAGGGAAACCTCCTACGATGCATTGCGACCGCTGAATGGAGCAAAAAGACAAGGCCTTGTGCGGGGCACTACCGTCGTCAACAATGTGGAGTTGCGGCACTACTCCGCTGCACCTCTGTCACTGGGTGTGGAGGGCGTGCAGACGGGAGAAGAGGTCCTGGTGGACAGCACCGAGGTACGACACCGTAGCTTCGCCAACAACGACAGTGGCTCGTCCACCGCGTGCCAGAACCCGCACGATCACGTGCAAGTGCCGCAGCTGAAGCGGCAGCTGGACAAAGCAAACGCTAGTATGAAGTCGCTCACGGCAGCAAACCGGCGTCAAAAGTTGGAGTACGACGCTCAAAAGGCGGGGTGGGAGTTGCAGCTGGCGGAGTACGAGTCCCGACTCCGCGCGGCTCTGTCCCACAACCGCGAGCGAGAGGGACTGCTCTCTCAGCACGCCTCGTCAGCTGTGAAGCGCTGCAGTGCAGAGGTGCAGAAAGCGACGCAGCTTCACTCGTCCACCGTGGCTGCGCACGCCGCGGATAAAGATAAATGGGAAGACGAACTCGCCTCTCTCCGGCGCGAACTGGAGGCTGCGAAAATCGCCATCGCCACACAGGCCGCCGCCGAGAGTGCAGATGCTGCCCACCAAAGGGAGGTGGAGCAGCTGAAAGCGGAACTGGAAGCTCTTCGTCAAAGCTCTGCGAGCAAACAGCGCGAACTCGAAACGACCCTCACCGACGCCCAGTCATCGCTCAACAAGACGAAAACGGAATTGGAGGAGTGTCGCAAGGTGCAGCAGCAGTGCAACTACCTCGTGCAGCAATGCCGCCTCTTCATCCGGCAGGTGTGCCAGCCGGGCTTTAGCGTGGTGAAGGGCCCGTCCTTGGAGCCGGTGGAGAAGAACCGCCCGGAGCCGACGGGGTTTGTCCTCGTCCCGCTAGTTGTATTGTTGCACGGCTACTCCTTGCTGCCGGAAGGCGATCAGCAGGAGGTAATTGACCACTATGATAACGCGGCAAAGGCACTGCATTAATCCAAGTTGCTACTTCTCACTTCGCTTTCCCCTCAAAAAAACAAAACACGGACTTTTTCTCCCCTTCTTTTCCATCTCATTTTGGCGATGAAAATGCATGGATGAGGGCTGCGAGGCAAAGGCCGAAAGTGATTTTACCGATCACCACGTGAACTGATGTAAATGAGACACTCTTGAGAGACCCTTTCTTTGCCTTCCTGATCTCTCACAAATTTATATATTTTTGAGGAAGAACTCCAGCACAAGGAACGCGCGTTAAAAAAAAAATGGAGGTAGGAAGAGGATCAAAATACGGTTGCATCGTTTGCCCCTTCTTCTTGATGCGCATTATGAGGCGGTGGAGGAGGCGAGGACAATTTCTCTTTCTCCACAGTAACAATAGTAACGGTAAAAACAATCTGTGCAAGTCCAAACAAGAAAGAATGAGAAGTTCAGACTAGCTGCTCGTTGATTTATATTTACTGTTGCTTTCCTTTTATTCGCGCCAACCCACCTTTTCGATCTCAAAAAAAAAACACGCGTATTTCTCTTCTCTTCTCCTTCCCTTCCCTCACATTTTATGGTCGTCAACTCGGGTGGTTTTGTGCGCGCAAATTCCTTCGCAGAATTTTCGACCTCAGTTGTGGCGTTCACACCGGGCGGAAACGACGGCAGAGATACACGCCTCTCTTTCCACTGCGCGCGCTCTTCCACACCTGAACGTATTTCAAAGAATCCATTGACTTCGTCTGCCCTCTATTCTTTGCTTTTCTACTATTATTATTACTATTATTAGTGTAAGATACACACACGAAAACAAGCAATTTCGCGACCAGCTCGTTACACCCATGTTCCGCTCTCTCGTGCGTCTGGCCGGCAAGGATGTCCGCTTCGGCACCAATGCCCGCAATTCCATGCAGAAGGGTGTCACCCGCGCCGTGGCCGCCGTGGCGACGACACTGGGCCCGAAGGGCCGAAACGTCATCATCGAGCAATCTTACGGTGCCCCACGCGTTACGAAGGACGGCGTGACGGTGGCGCGTGCCATCGACTTTGAGGATCGTTTCGAGAACATGGGTGCGCAGCTCGTCAGGCAAGTGTGCAATCAGACGAACGACCTGGCCGGTGACGGCACGACGACGTCCGCCGTGCTGGTGGAGAGCATCTTCGCGGAGGGCCTCAAGTCGATCGTTCGTGGCGCAAACCCGATTGAGATGAAGCGCGGCATGGACGTCGCCGTTGACTATGTGAAGCTGAGCCTCCTGAAGCAGGCGCGGCCTATTCAGAACACCGAGGAAGTCGTGCGCATCGCCACCATCTCCGCCAACGGCGATGAGGAGATCGGTAAGATGATCGGTGAAGCCATGGACAAGGTCGGCCGCGACGGCGTCATCACGACCAAGGATGGGAACACGATGGCGACGGAGCTGGAGATCGTGGAGGGTATGAAGATCGAGCGCGGCTACGTCAGCCCGTACTTCGTGACGGACGCGAAGGCGCAGAAGGCCGAGCTGGAGGATTTCTTCGTGCTGGTGTCCAAGAAGAAGATCAGCACGATTCAGACGTTGCTGCCGGCACTCAACTACGTGGCCCAGAAGGGCCGCCCGCTGCTGATCATCGCCGACGACGTGGAGAGCGAGGCGCTGACGACGCTCATCTTCAACAAGCTGCAGGGCAAGCTGAAGGTGTGCTGCGTGAAGGCCCCCGGCTTTGGCGACAACAAGGAGGGCATGTTGGAGGACATTTCCATCTTCACTGGTGCCAAGGTGGTGGGCGACGAGCACACTGGCCTGGAGTTGGATGTGGAGAACTTCGACCCGACGATCCTCGGCTCTGCCAAGAAGGTCACGGTGGGCAAGGAGGAGACGGTGCTACTCAGCGGAGGCGGCGATCCGGCGGCGGTGCAGGAGCGCCAGCAGCTCTTGCGTGAACGCGTTGCGCAGGAGCTCGTGGAGTACAATCGAGAGAAGCTGCAGGAGCGCCTGGCGAAGCTGAGCGGCGGCGTGGCGGTCATCAAGGTCGGCGGCGGCTCGGAGGTGGAGGTGAACGAGAAGAAGGATCGCGTCGTGGATGCGGTGTGCGCGACTCGTGCTGCGGTGCAGGAGGGTATTGTGGCCGGCGGTGGCACGGCGCTGCTGCGTGCGAGCAAGTCCCTGGACAAGCTTCTCGACAACGAGCACCTCTCGCCCGATCAGCGCACGGGTGTGACGATCGTGCGCAACGCGATCCGCCTGCCTGCGATGAAGATTGCGGCCAACGCCGGCAAGGAGGGTGCGGTGATTGTGGAGAAGATTCTGGAGAACGCGGACGAGAGCGTCGGCTACGATGCGCTGAACGACAAGTACGTGAACATGTTCGATGCCGGCATTATCGACCCTGCGCGTGTCGTGCACGTCGCGATTAGCGATGCGGCGTCCGTGGCGGGTCTGATGATGACGGCCGAGGCTGCGATCGTCGAGCTGCCGAAGGACAAAGACGGCAAGAAGACCACTGCGGCGGACAACGAGGAGGGAGACGCGGAGGAGGAGCTCTTTGGCAGTTTCTAAAACGCCCAGTATTCCCCGGACGAGAATGGTGGGGAGGTTTATCGCGGCCTTTGTGCTCCTTTATTACTCACATTATCTTTTCGCTCGTTTTTAATGTTTAATATGATAGTACTAATTATTGGTTTCGTGCGAAAGAGTAGGTTGTTTACGTTGTACGCGTGCGCGTGTCTCTCTCTCTCTCTCTGTGTGTGTGTGTGTTCGTTGAACGCATTGTTTTGACTACAGGAAGAAGATGACGAGAAAGCACGTCGTTGCATTTGCATTTGCATTTGCGTTTTTCTTTCGTGAGGACGTTGTCTCCCTTCTTTTTTTTTTCTTTTTAACCTCCAGAAATGTTTCAGAAGAGCCGTTGCTACGGCGCAAATGGACATCCACGTCAACGTGCGCGCGTTTCGATCCAGAAAGAAAAGATGATAGACACGCACGCATTTGCGCGTGGGGAAGCGAAATTGGCTCTCGTTAAAAGCAAACACAAAAAATCGCAGACAAATATCAACAGCAGAACGAATGATGCGTAAGACTTTTGCCTTTGGTTATGAGACGGAGAGACGATGTGCAACAGGCTGCTGCTCTCTCCCTCCTCCTCTTCGAACTACGAGTGCAACATGTCATCCAACTGAACCCGAATCTCGAAAGAGTTGTACAGGAAGCGCGGGTGCAGGAATCAACCCCGTCACACCTTTGAGAATTTTTTTTTGGGTAACATATGTACACCCACCCACACTCACACACGAAGTAAAAAACAAGTAATAGTAGTAGTGTGCCGTGCTCTCCTCTTCCTTTTGCCTTCTTTTTCTCATTTCGTTCTTCATGATACCCGCTCTGCTCTCGACCATCACTGCTCTTTTGCCGTCTTCTCTTACTCGCACTTGAACGTGCGTAACAACATCCCCCCCAAAAAAAAAACACGCATGCCCACAGATTTCTAACGCCTCTCTTAAAGAAATAGCATTTTTCTTTATCTCCACCTGACCTTCTCGCAAACGCACGTTTTCCGAAGCACGTATTCGTGAAACCGATTTATTCGCTCTTTGCCTAATTATCCCCTTTTCTTTTTTCTTCTCTTTCTTTGCGCCCTCCGTTCACCCACGCAAATGTTCCGCTCCCTCGTGCGTCTGGCCGGCAAGGATGTCCGCTTCGGCGACAAGGCCCGTCGCTCCATGCAGAAGGGTGTCACCCGTGCCGTGGCCGCCGTGGCGACGACACTGGGTCCGAAGGGCCGCAACGTCATCATCGAGCAGGCCTATGGCGCGCCGAAGATCACGAAGGACGGCGTGACGGTGGCCAAGGCGATTGAGTTCAAGGACGCCTTCGAGAACATGGGTGCGCAGCTGGTGCGCCAGGTCTGCAACAAGACGAACGACCTGGCCGGTGACGGCACGACGACGTCCGCCGTGCTGGTGGATAGCGTCTTCGCGGAGGGCCTCAAGTCGATTGCGCAAGGCACGAATCCCATCGACATGAAGCGCGGCATGGACCGCGCTGTCGATATCATCCTGAAGAACGTCGCCAAGCAGAGCCGCCCCATCAAGGGTACCGCTGACATCATCCAAGTCGCCACCATCTCCGCCAACGGCGATGAGGAGATCGGCAAGATGATCGGCCAAGCCATGGACAAAGTCGGCCGCGACGGCGTCATCACTGCCCAGGACGGCAAGACAATGGCGACGGAGCTGGAGATCGTGGAGGGTATGAGCGTGGACCGCGGCTACGTCAGCCCGTACTTCGTGACGGACGCGAAGGCGCAGAAGGCCGAGCTGGAGGATGCCGTGGTGCTCGTGAGCAGCAAGAAGATCCAGAACATCCACAGCCTGCTTCCTGCCCTGAACCACGTGGTGCGCAGCGGCCGCCCGCTGCTGATCATCGCCGACGACGTGGAGAGCGAGGCGCTGACGACGCTCATCTTCAACAAGCTGCAGGGCAAGCTGAAGGTGTGCTGCGTGAAGGCCCCCGGCTTTGGCGACAACAAGACGGCCACGTTGGAGGACATTTCCATCTTCACTGGCGCGCAGCTGGTCGGTGACGAGGGCACGGGTCTCGAGCTGGATGCGGAGAACTTCGACCCGACAATCCTCGGCTCCGTCAAGAAGGTCACCGTCACGAAGGACGACACCGTCATGCTGACCGGCGGCGGTGATGCGACGGCGGTGAAGGGGCGTGTGGAGCTCCTCCGCGGCCTCATCGAAAACGAGAAGAGCGACTACAACCGCGATAAGCTGAAGGAGCGCCTGGCGAAGCTGAGCGGCGGCGTGGCGGTCATCAAGGTCGGCGGCGGCTCGGAGGTGGAGGTGAACGAGAAGAAGGATCGCATCGAGGACGCTCTGTGCTCGACTCGTGCTGCAGTGCAGGAGGGTATTGTGGCCGGCGGTGGCACGGCACTGCTGCGTGCGAGCAAGGAGCTGGAGGCCCTGGCCAACGACACCTCCCTCACCCGCGATCAGCGCACGGGTGTGACGATCGTGCGCAACGCGATCCGCCTGCCTGCGATGAAGATTGCGGCCAACGCCGGCAAGGAGGGTGCGGTGATTGTGGAGAAGATTCTGGAGAACGCGGACGAGAGCGTCGGCTACGATGCGCTGAACGACAAGTACGTGAACATGTTCGATGCCGGCATTATCGACCCCACTCGCGTGGTGCGTGTCGCCGTCACGGATGCGACGTCCGTGGCGGGTCTGATGATGACGGCCGAGGCTGCGATCGTCGAGCTGCCGAAGGATGAAGGTGCTGCCCCGGCAATGGGCGGTATGGGCGGTATGGGCGGCATGGGCGGCATGGGCTTCTAAGCTGCTTGCTTGTCTGCCTCTTTCACATCTTCTTTTATCAGACCCTTTTTTTTTTCTTCACAACAGCACGCTTTTGTCGTCAGCCGATGCGAGCTACTGCGGGGTGCTTGATGCGAAGCCTGTCTGGTCTCTCTCTCGCTTTCCGATCGGTTTTGTGAATGCGCAGGGCAATCAGAGCAGAGCAAATACCACAGAAAAAGGAGAGCGAGAAAAGGGAATATAACGGAAGGAAATAGTAGAGAAATGAACTGTGGTTATTCATGCGTAGTGTTTGATTCTCTTTTGTTGTTGTTGTTGTCTTCGTGCGTTCCATTTTCTTCAGGGTCTGCTGTTGACTTGCGGATTCACGCTGATGTGCTTTATTAAAGCACAGGCGGCGTTATGAGCAGGGTTGCCAACGACCGATGCGTGTCACGAAAAGGAAACCAAGACACACACACAAAATGAGAGAGAGTCAACACTTATACGACTACTACTACTACTACTACTAATACTACGGTCTTTCTCTCTTTCCCGCTGACTGGTCATGTGCCTCACAAGGTACGGAGATGATACACCGTGGAGAAGCGAAAAGTAAAACAGGTGCGTTTTTCTTTTTTCTTCTCTCACGACAATGAATCCTGTGCCGATAATTAGATGCACCGACTCGTCGCGAACTCTATTTAATTGTTTTCTTCTCTTCTTCACAGCCCTTTTTTTTTTTTAAAGGTTCGAATGGTGAGTGTGCCCGCTGATGTTCGTTGTGTGTGTGTGTGTTCAGTGTGTTTTGTTGGTCTTCGCATGGGCAGAGATGTCATTATTTATTATTTCAAGCGTGAAACAGTGTGAAAAAAGAAGTTGACGGACAACAAGCGGCTTCTGTGATGTTTGGAAATGAAAGAGAAAATGAATGAGAGAGAAAACCAGTGCCACGTTTGTTTGAGAAGCCACCGGTCGTGCGTGATATACATATATTCTGCTTCTTCTTATTTACTTTTTATTTACGTGCACGTCGTTCTCTCTTTCTCTCTTCTTTCCGTATTTCTTTCCCTTTCACCCGCAGCTAAGTCCCTTTATTGTTCCTAATTTAATCAACGCTACAGACTAATTGGAGGTATATACTAATTAATCTTCTTCTCTGTTCGACTTTTTCCTCTTTTTCTTTTTCTTTTTGGTTGTTTCAGGCTTCAAGTTGTGTTCCGGCCTGTGCAAAGAAAACATCCCTATTTCGAAAGCGTACCTCTCTCCTTTTTTTGGTTTGTTTTTACTATTTTACTATTTCGTTGGTTTGTATTTCTCTTCTTCATTTTATTGTTTTCGAACAGAGAAAAAAAATCCGTCAACACCACTACTTTTGCCTATTTTTTGCCTCCCATCCACTATGTGTTTCAGTGGGTAAGGAGGCCGGAAACAGTCGTCAATGTGTGTGTGTGTTTGTGTGTACGCAGCAGTGGAAGAGGCGAAGAGGCAGGAAAGCAAACAAACACGACTGACATGTTGATTCTCTACGTTCGCTGTCGCCACATGCGGACACGTCCCTCGATCTTATTTTCGCTGCTGCTCCCTAGCTTCGCTACATCGTCCCTTCTCGGCACGGTGGGGAGGATCCTCTCTCTTGCCCCCTCCCTTGCCCCATCTTCCTGCTCTTCCTCCTTTCTTTTTGTTCTCTCTTTCCAATTTAACTTTGAATTTAGTTTGACGTGTTTTTTTTCCAGCATTTTTTCCCCTTTCTCGATATCGCAGAGTTCTCTTTGAGAAAGGACTCTGTAATACGCGTTCAGCACCCCTCTCCCTCCTTTCTCTCCCCATAGCTGAACATATTGGCGCCTGCCATTGTTGCCTTCACACACTGAAGCACTCCGCTTTACCGGTTGAACAGAAATCACTTTACAGTATTTCCTCACCTTCACCGAGCTTCACGGCGAAGCCTTTTGGCACTTTCGCACCTTCACTCTCGCCGCTTTCTTCTCCCCCGTTCACAAGTTTAGAAAAAGAGAAAAGCATCTCATCCAAGTTCTCTTTTATCGTATTTCTTTGCCGCCATAGACTTTGTTTTTTTTCTTGTTCGCGATCTTAACGAAAACCCCCGGAAAACAGGAAGTGTTTCTTCAAGACCGACCATTGACGTCTGCAACGAAAAGCAGAGGAGGTGCATGTGCGTTTCTTAACGTCAATCATACAATTCATTCCGTCACCTGTTCATTAGCTGCTAATTTTTATTTAAGCATATTCGTATCTACCATAGATCCATAAAGAAAAAAGTACCTTACAATTTCCCTTCTTTTCTGTGTGCGCGCGCTTTCCCTTTTCCGCCATTGTTCTGCTCCCTATTGTCGTACAGCGACCACTGCAACAGAAAGAAAAAAAGAAGCAGCCAGAGCAAATGGCAGCTATGGGAGACTTTCCTCCAGAGTGCCCACTCGACGACAGAGACCTGCACTTCGTCACGACAGCAACGCCGACGTCACTGCTGTGCAGCCCAGATCGATCTGCGGCCTCACCACTGCAGCGGCGCATCCGCCACACCCGACTCTTTCCTCCGCTAACGCCGTCCCTGGCAGCTCAGGGTCTTCCAACAGGGACAGCGACCTCGGCGACAGGCATCACGACGACACCGACGACCACCACCTCCGCCACCTCCCCCCGCATCGGCACCTCCGTCGAGGCCATGGCGCCTCGCACCGTACTGCGGGCCAACGCGATACAGCCCGTCGCGTCCTGGCAACCAACGCGGCTCACGTCGTCGTACTGCGTACTGAGCGCTGCCGGGGTGCAGGAGGACTTTTACACGAGTGCGCTGTCGTGGGGGACGCATCAGATGGCGCTGGCTCTCGAGCAAAGTCTCGTCTTGTTTCACCCCAGTCGACCGCGGCAGTCGTCGTCGACGGTGGTGATCGCGCAGCCGCCAGCCGGGACGGACGTGTACGCGTCGCGGGCATTTCATACGCCACGCCGAGCCACCGCCGTTGCGATGTCGCGCTGCCGAGAAATCTCGTGTTTCCTGGGAACGTCGAACGGTGCCGTGGAGCTGTACGAAGGCCACGGTGACGGCCGGTTGCACTGCACCGTCGCGTTTTCCATGCCAGAGCCACCGACGGATTACTTGAGCTCTCTCCTTTGCGGTGACGGCAGCAGCAGCAGCAGTAATAACAACGCCGCGTCGTCGCGCGCCGCTCGTGCGCTTTCCCTCCTCAGCTCTTCCGTGTCCTCTGTTGGCTGCATCGGGACGAGTGACCGACATCCGTGGCTCGGCGCGGCTGCCACGGCGGCTCGCGGGTTGGTAGCCCTTGACGCGAGACAGACGCAGCCGGTCTTGCGGTTTGGCAGCGACGGTGAGTGGAGAGCAGAGAGGCACTCGACCTGCTCTACGGCAACCGTCAGCGGCTGCGCAGACGCTTTCCCACTGGCCTCCTCCTTGTCGAGGTCATCCGCGACGTCGAGCTGTGACGGAAGCGGTCTCAGCCGGTTGCAGCGCGCCTCTGCTTTTCTGCGGCAGCACGACCGGCTGTGCAGCGTCTCGTGGAACGCCACCGGCTCGCTCGTTGCGACGGGCAGCAGCGGTGGCGTTGTGAAGGTGTGGTCGCTGAGTGCCCCGCAGCGGCCCCTGCACAGCTTCATTGTGGATCAGGAGTGCACCGTCAAGGCCTTCGCTTTCCATCCGGAACGTCCGTATGAGTTGCTCGTCGGCGGCGCTGCCGGTGCGGCTGGGCTGCGCACCTACGACCTGTCCAGCGCAGACCCGATTCTCGCGTGTTGCGGGTCGACAGCAGCGGCGGTGACGCAGGCGGTGTACGACCCGGCAGGTAATTACGCCGTCACCTGCGCTGGCGCGCCAACAGACCGCACCGCGCCCTACTCGTCGCCGCTGTCGCTGTCGCCGCTGCAGCGTTCACCGCAGAGTGTAGCAGCAGCAGCAGCGGCGGCGGCGGCGGCACGCGCGGACATCAACTCGCCTAGTGTGGGCAGTGTGTTGGACGGGAGCCCGCGATGGCGCGGCTCTTCGCCGTCGCACTCGGGCGTTGGGTTGAGCTTTGGGCCGAGCTCCGCGGTGCCGCTGCTGCAGGACCCCTGGGATGACATGGACGCCGCGGCGGAGGATGGCGCGTCCTTCCTTGCCGGAATAGACGGACTGGGCGGCGCGGCGGGCGGAGGCCCCTCCTCCATCGCGCCAGCCCACAGCACCCCGCCCAATACAGTCGTCCTGTGGCGGTGTGCGAGTCGGTGCCGGGACAACTACTTGCGCGAGGCACTCCTGCGCGAGCCCACGAAGTGCGGGGAGGTGGACAGCGATGACCTCCGCGTGGAGCACACGAACGCTTTCGAGGCGGACGACGACGCCAGGGAACGCGTGGGCCGCAACCCGCACTCGTCTCCCACAGGAGAGTGGCGCACGGGAAGGGTCAACTCCGGCGTTGAGGACGATGGCCTGTCCAGCGGCGAGGACGGCTGGCCGCGATCGGAGTGGCTGCCGATGACCTCTCTGCCTGGGCATCGCGCGCGTCCGTTGCTGATTTGTGCACCCTTCGCCCAGTCCCCTTTTTCCGGCTGCTACGCCTCCCTCGCCGCGGGTGACGACTGCACGATTCGCTTTTGGCGCCTCTTTGAAACCGTCTCCGATGCGACGCACTGGCGGCACCGCCGGCAGGCACAGCAGCGATCTGCCACAACGCAGGAGGATATGGACTTCTTTACCACACCCGTTCTGCGCTAAACACACGGGTGGCATTTTTTTTCAATATATCTCGTGCGGTAGAGCCTCAAAGGCCACCGTCCTAAAGGAAGAACGCGGCGACCTTTGGTTTTTCTCCTTGTTGTAGTTATTCGAATAGCTTTTTCCCTTTCTTCTTTTCTTGAAGAGCTCGGTGGCTTTCCGTTGATCTTCATTTCTGGTGCGCACTTCCACCGATATATCGTTTTGTTTCGTTTCTGCTGCTTGTTGTTGTTGTCCTTTTTCTTCTAGCTGTTCACTTTGAACGGTTGAAAGGGAACTCTCAGGATAGAAAGAAGAGTAGAAGCGTCGACTGGCTCAAGGTGTTCGATGAGACAGCTTTAATGAAGGCTAAATCACTGTAAACACAACATCTAAGTCGACATTTAGTTGATCGGGCACCAGGTGAAAGCAATCTTTGCCTTGCATAGCTCACCGCTATGCTTACGCGAGTTGCGACGTTGTCGTTCCTCGTCCGTTGCACAAACTGCCTTTCCACTTCTTCTCTTTTGCAGCGCCTGACTGCACTGCAACGGGGCTTTGCTGGTGTCTTCTTGGCTTCTTTCTCTTCTCTTTTACTTGTATTTATCACTCTCCTCGCACCACCGCTAAAGGGTCTGGAGTACTTCATCTACCTATACGATTCGTATTTGTTTGTATTGTACGTGACAACTGCTCCTTTCATAAAGTACACATATAGATCTGTATGCAAGGTATTTGTCAACACACGACTTTGAGTCAACAACTTACGTCGGTCTTGGAGCGCCTTTAAAAAAGATAGCGCTTTTCCTTATCACATCTCTATCTCGAAGTCTAAATGCGCTTCTCAACTTTTGCGTTAGCCGTTGAGACGGTGGTAGTCGCCGGCATCATCGCCTGTGTGCCGTACACCGAGATCGACTGGAAGGCGTACATGGAGGAGGTGTCCGGCTTTCTCGGTGGCCAGCTCAACTACCGCAAGCTGGGGGGCGGCACCGGGCCTCTTGTGTACCCTGGCGGCTTTGTGTGGATCTACAGCGTTCTCTACTACTTCACGAAGCTTGGCGAGGACATCCAAGTCGCCCAGTGGATTTTTGCAGGCGTGTACCTTGGCACACTGGCGTTGCTGCTGCGCTTTTACACCAATGCCGGTCTTAGCTGGAAGGTCATGCTGCCGCTCTTCATCTCCAAGCGCATTCGCAGCTTGTACGTGCTCCGCCTCTTTAATGACTGCTGGGCGATGCTGTTTCTGGTCATCGCCGTCACCCTTATTGCCGGTTCCCCCGCGCGCGACGGTCGCCGCGTGCGCAACTGGGTGCTGGGGTGCTTCTTCTACAGCTTCGCGGTGTCCATCAAGATGAATGTGCTGCTCTTCGCTCCGGGTATGCTCTACGTCATGCTGCGCACCCTCCCGCTCCTCCAGGTGATGGGTTGTCTGTGTGTTTGCGCGGCGTTGCAGGTGGTGGAGGGGTTTCCGTTTCTGCTGCACGATTATGAAGCGTACGTCAGCAAAGGCTTTGAGCTGGACCGCATCTTCACGCAGCGCTGGTCCGTCAACTACCAATTCCTCGACAACGCGACCTTCGTGAACCCGCGGTTTGGAACGGCACTGCTGGCCGCGACGGTGGCGACGTGGGTGCTCGTGTGGCGCACGCGATGGGCCAAGCGCACCTACCTGACGTCTGCCGAAGCGACGGCTCTGCGACCTGTTCTCCGCGACGTGCCGCACCCCGCACCAGGCGCCACCGTCGACGGTGACGGTGACGAGACAGCGGAGGAGGCGGAGGAGCGCGCGGCTTACGTGGCAACGGTGCTCACCTTCTTTGAGTCGAACCTCATCGGCGTTGTCTTTGCCCGCACCTTGCACTACCAGTTCTACACGTGGTTCTTCTTTACGATCCCGTTTGTGCTGTCCTACACCGCCTTCCCGCGTGCGTTCTGCCTCGTGACGTTCGCGCTGATTCGGCAGGGCTTCGAGCAGTACCCCCCTACGCCGCTGACGTCGATGCTGCTGCAAGGGGGGTTTGCGCTGGCCCTTGTCGCGGTGCTTTTTCTCGGGCGTGACTCGGCGTCTTCACCGTCAACGAAGATACAGAAGCAGCCACAAGCGGGAGGCATTGCTCTCGCAAAAACCAACGGTATCGCACCGTCCCCAACCTTAGAGGTGTCCAAGGAGGAGAAGAAGAAGATGAAGACGCCGTCTCCCAGGGCAGCGGCCTCCATAGCACAGCCGAAGACGAAAAGGGCACAAAAAGACTCGCCGAAGCCGACGGCCAAACCTAAAGGTAAGGAGAAGGTAAAATAAACGTGTGAAACTCATCGTGAGGACACTATTATTATTATTATCCTATCCTTTCAAATCGCCTTTAACTTTACGTGACATATCGTGTTCTCGACTACTGGTGCAATGGCTCGCGTCGACCACATACTGGCTGGTTGATGGTGATAAATTCTACTAGGCTTCTGTAAAGCGAAGAGATACGAAAGCGTTCTCCCATTGTTGAAGTTCAACGAGAGCGCTCCATTCAATCGCGCAGCGTATGACGTAGGCTTGTTGTAGAAGCTGCGGAAAGAGGTCTCCGTAATTGGTTCACAAGTTGCTTTATATATATATTTGTAGCTTCTATTTCCCAACAAGGGAAGTGTAGACCGAGCGGATTTCAAACTCAGACTTGGCGTGAGAGCCAGCAAGTGTGGGCATTACGATTTGATCAACCCCTATAAAGTACGTAGCAGAGAAAAACTCTTTGCGGCTTTGGAGGTAAATAGGACTGGATCACACGGACGTTTCGCACTTTTTAACACGGTTCGCCGCCTTTCAGCGATGTATGCTGATATCACTTGTACCCTGTTGTTTCTCTTTTACTTACGTTGTGACGATGAATTTGCGGAGAAAGCGCATACTCTTGTGTTTTTCTTTCACTGGATTATTGGCTTGATTTCACGGTTTTCTTTGTACGTGTCTTCAACCTGCTCACGCTACGGACGGTGTATAAGACTAAAAACCAGCAACAACAACAGCTAATAATAATGCGTAGCTCTGTGAACATTTTTTTCTGTTTTGCTTGACTTGTTTCTTATGATCTATACCAGATGTATTAGATGGTTCTTATCCTCGTGGGATTTTTGAGATGTAAGAGGCGCAAAATAATGATAATAGCTCTGCTTGCCCGATCATGAGTGCTCGGCATTTCCAGTTACGAGTACGAGCTGAGGAGCGGTCAGAAGCATACGCGCACAAGCAAGTAATCAAAGTTTAGAAAGGCAAGAACATACATGAGAGGAGCGCCACAGGCACACAAAAAAAAACCCCGCGGTGAAAGTGCTCCTACCGCACACACACTGTATGCATTGGTTTCCCGTATCGCTCCTGCTTTTATCTCTGATAGCAACCTCGTCTCTCCTCTTTATCTCTCTGCCTTTTTCTCCTCCTGTTTCGTTGCGGCGTACGGTTCCTCTCTTTCATAAAAGAAAAAAGCTCGTTGGTGCTTAGATCGCTTTTTTTTTCTTCTTTAGTATTCCCTCTATCCTTCCGTTCACTCCAGCGTGAAAGAGAAAACAACGAAGATAGCGTTCGTTGATTTCGTCGTCTTCGTTTTTTTTTTTGATATTCTTCTGAGCCTTCATCCATTTTTGGCCGTCTTTTTTTCTTCTCCTCGTGTATGCTGGTGGCGTTTGCTCTTCTTCTTTTGACCTACCTACGGCTTCGGCGTACCATAACTCCGTACAAGCTCAGGTGTGCGTGGAGAGGACAGGATAATAAAACACCATTCAACAAGACGCTTTCTACCGTTGTGCACGACTTCTCACCTCGTCTAACCCAATAAAGCACAAACACACGTACACACACACACACACACACACACACACACCTTTCTTCTTTTGTACCGCCTCGTCAGTCCTCTTAGCGCTTCTCTTGTGTTTTGTTTTGTTTTCTTCGCTCGATCTTTTCCCGTTATCACTGTTTGAACTCACCTGCACAACATCGAGCTTGTAAAGCCTAATCTGGAGTGATTCAGGCGTGTCGAGTGTGATCCCTTCGGGTCAGTTGGAATGAATCTACCTTTCTCCCTGCCAATGCATCTACTCTCTCTCCCCCCTTTCTCGCTTTTTACATCTTTTTACACATTTCGTGAAGCCTAGCGCTTTCGTTTTGGTCACTTGACAAAGTTTTTTCTTGTTCATACTCCGTCTCACATTCTCCATGTCGGTTTCCAACCTCCCAACGCCGCCGATTTCGACGTCAACTTCCTCGGCCACGTCTGTTGGCGCAACGGCAACGCCAGGGAGTGCAACTCCCGCGGCGACGTCTCCTGCTGCACCTCCATTGGCGGGAGCTCCAGTCACTCGCCCCCCTCCTGCAGCCCCTCTTAGCGAGAGGGCTGCATCCTTTCGTGAAGCGGTGACGCAACTGGAGGAGTTGCGCAACTCGGGTATGCTGGGTGGTGAACAGTACGTCACTTTGGTGGACTCCCTTACCCGCCAGTACCTAAACCCCACCACCCCCACAACTGCTGCTGCAACGACATTTTCCGGTGGCATGGACTCCACACTCTCTTGGGACGTCAGTGTGATGTCGCGGGAGAACTACGTCCGCATGTACCCCTGGGCTCCGGAGTACGTGAAGGCCAAGTTGGGCCTTACTCGTATTGAACAAGAGTACGCAGAG